>NW_011499880.1:817279-822126 GCF_000495115.2 Populus euphratica
ATTTTTTAAAAAATATTTTTAAAATACAAAAATAAATAGACATAAGCCAAGGACTGTGTTATATCCAGATGGAACAAGGATTATATAGGAAACTAGATGACATGGACACGAGGCAAGTCATGGTCGGTCCATTGGAGGTGCACATAAGACCTGTTGCCAAACAATAGGTGTCCGTGTCCAAAAAATAATGAACAGTTTATCCACTTGAAAAGGCATACATGAAATTTATGGCAGTGTCTTCTGTGATCGAGACAAGGA
The DNA here is from genome assembly GCF_000495115.2 of Populus euphratica. Lineage (NCBI taxonomy): Eukaryota > Viridiplantae > Streptophyta > Magnoliopsida > Malpighiales > Salicaceae > Populus > Populus euphratica. Next base: position 817,538 of record NW_011499880.1, read on the forward strand.
ACAGGTTAATGGGACCCTTCTAAGCTGAGGCAATGTTTCTTGTCTGGTCCATCTTTCTGGACATTGTCCTGTACATGTCTCCACGGAGTTCAGCACCAGGCGAGGCTCCTCGTGGCCATAGGTTTTGACACTTTGTATTTTAGTTACCAAACTCTATTATTATATTCTGCAGTCACTTATTAAGCTGGCTATAGTTTATAATATTTTTATTTAAAAATAATATTTTTTTATTTTATTTTATTAATTTTTTTTAATATTAATATATCAAAATAATTTAAAAAAAAATTAAATTTTGAAAAAATTAAATAAATAATTTTTTAAAAAAACATAATTTTAAATTTATTTCCAAATACTTAATAAATAAAAAGTGGATCCACATGAATTTTAAAAAATTATTTTTAAAACTTTTTTATTATTATTTATTATTAGTAAATAAAAAATAATTTTCAATCAAATTTTTTATTTGGTTTCAAGAATAATAATTTTTTTCTTTTTTAAAAAGAATATATATATTCTCATAGGTTGTAAAAAAATTAAAAAAATAATTTGTTATTATTGATTATATCAATTTTGAACATCAATTTTTTATTTGCTATGCGAACATTTGAGAACGCAGTGCAAACTGAGTTTCAAAAACATTTAATTTTTTTATTAAAAATTAATTTTTGTATATTTTGTATCGTTTCAATGTGCTGATTTAGAAAATAACTTTAAAAAAAATAAAAAATATATATTATTTTGATACATTTCGTTAAACACTTTGAAAACAACTACAACCACACTCTCATACATATATATATATATATATATATGTTTTGATTAAATTTGGTTTATATTATTTTCATTATTATTTATTTTTTTCTAATACATTTCCTGATTGAATTATTTTTATTTATTAAATTTAGTTCATATTCTTTTGATTATTATTTATTTTAATTGAAATAATTCATGAAATTATAATTTTTTTTATTTTATCATCTTTTAATTTTTAACTTTTTTATCTATTAAATTTAGTTTTTATTCTAATTATTGTTATTTTTTATTTGAAATAATTTATAAAATTATTTTTTTAATTTCATCATCCGTCAACTTTTATTTTTTGTCAGATTTAATTCATATTTTTTTTTATTTAAAATAATTTATAAAATTAATTTTTAATTTCATTATTTTTTAACCTTTTATTGCTAAAAAATAATTTGTAGAAATTAAAATTTTATTTAAAAAAACTATTTTATAGCAAACAAAATTTGTCACTCGTTGTTTGTTGTTTTTCTACTGAGAGAACCTCAGTGTAGTCTCTAACAAATTACCCCTACATCAAATGAGTTCCAAACCTTTTAATTTTACCCCTTTACTCATCCATTATAGTCACTATTAAAAATTCTTCGTTTAATTTGCTTATGTCATAAAATGCTTTGATCAAATGCATCAAAATAAACTTCAATCTATCCTGAAACATAATTTATAATACCAAGAAGTAATTGGTAATCTTTCGTTTACACAAGCTAGTAAAGTGAGGAAAATTCTAAGTATGATGAAGTGGTGTTTTGTGTTTTTTAGACGACATGTATAGTGTTGTTTGATGACCAAACATCATCTTCATCTTTTACGATGATTTTTGAATTTTCATGATTGCTCCTTCATCTCGTGTTTTCAAAGCAAATTCTTTTATTCATTTCTCTTTCTTTCTTTTTATTTTATTTTATTTTTATATCCAACCAACACAGTAAATTTTCAAAGCAACTTTTTAATTAGTTTTTTTTAGAGTTAATTCATATTTTTATCATTGTTGTTTTTTAATTTTAAATAAGTTATAAAACTAATTTTTTTTTTAATTTTATCATTCATTAATTTATTTTATCTGTCAAATTTGATATTATTTTTTTATTACTATTTTTTTGATCGTTTTCTTAATTGACTTTTTTTTTCAATTGCATCATTTAACATTGTATTTTATTTTAGTTTTTATGTCAAATTTGGTTCTTATTTTTTTAATTGCTATTTATTTTATTTTAAATCTTTTTTTATTGAAACTTTCTTTTTTCAATTTTATCCATTTATATTTTATTGACTGAGATTTTATTTTTAAAAAAATTTGATTTTATGATTGTCTAAAGTTTGTTTTTGATATGATCATTTTGACTTAAAGACTTAAGTCACGGGGTTGAAAGATTAGCTCAGGTTAACTTAGATCTTTTTTAACAATTGATTTTTTTTCAATTCCATTATTCCATAAAGTTATCATGATTTTCTATGTCGGGTTATAAGTTTCGCAGATTCACCCAAACTTACCCAGGCTAATTTTATTTATTTATTATTATTGCCTATTTTTTTATCATATTATTAAATTAATCAAATTATTGAATCCAATATAATCAACGATGAGACTTTCAAATTTCTTTTGTTTTTTTTAAATATAATTATCGTCTAAGCTTTTTTTATGTTGAAAAAAGTTTGAACTAACTTATTACATAATGCAAGCCACCAATCCAGTTACATAGACTAATCAAGAAGCATAATTCATTGTTATCCTCCTCACGTATCAATTCAGGTATCAATGTTCACTCAAACAATAATATGTTTTATCCCCTTTTCTTTGCCTTTTAAACTTAGTTTTTTATTTCAATTTAATCATTTAATATTAAGCTTTATAGAGATCGAGTTCATGATTTTTTTATTTTCTATTTATAAGGTTATTCTATTATCATGATCTAAATCATAAGTTTGGCAAGTTCACTCAATCAACTTGGGATTTTTTTGTCATTTTTTTTAATTATATCATTTAATATTGAATTTATTAGAGATTAAGCTTTATTTTTTTAATTATATCTATAAGGTTATCCTAGAATTATAATCCAAGTTACAAGTTTAATAGGTTAACTCAATTAACTTGGATTTTTGTTATATTCTTTTTTAATTGATTTTTTTTTCTGGTTTTATATTTCAATGTCGGGTTGTTTCGGAATTAAGATTCACAATTCATTTTAGTTTATTTTTTATGAGATTATTATAGTCTCATTACATAGATTGTGGGTTCGACAAGTTAAACTAGTTAACAAAGGGTTTTTTGCACACAAAAAAAATTCAATATTATCCTATAACATATAGTTGATTGAAAATTATAATCTATAATTGGATTCAATCTATTTTTGTGAAATTATTCTAGTCTCATGATCTAAGTTACAAGTTTGATGGGTTAACCTTGATTGACTTATACTATTATTTTAATTTTATCATTTAATATTTGATTGATTAAGAGTTGGAATTCATAATTTGTTATTACGATTTCATGACCTATGTCATAGATTTAACAGGTTAAGTCAAGATAACCGAAGTCAATCCAATATATTGTTGTCTTAATTTTTTTTGTGTAAATGTCATCTTGAATTTTTCTCTGTTCAAACTATATTTTTATCGATCATCCAAGTTGTCTTTAAATTCATAAAGTTGATTAAGTTACATCAAGTCATTCCCCACGTGATTTAAATTTTTTTTTTCTACTAGAAATTACATTGGTAATTCCTTAATATTTTTATTTATGTTTTTTTAAAATTGATCTAAATCATTTTAATAATCTAGTTTTTTCAATTCATTATAGAATGTTACTAGCCCCATGCCTACACTTGAACGTGGCTCTGATAAAATATTTTTTTTATCAATATTTAAAAGAATACAACAATTAGCAATATCTTTAACATTATCTAGAGAAAATATAATTGTGAAGTTGAAAGATATAAGCGTTTAATAGAATAATTTGAGAATCCCATTTGCTAATATGTCAAATATATATATATATATATATATATAGAGAGAGAGAGAGAGAGATTATTACATCCGATGAAATGCTTTTGAAGGTTTTCAAATTAAGTCATCGATTAATGGGTAAGATCATTTTTTTTAAATGTAAAAAAACCTATTTAAGATATTATTATTATTTAATAAATAATATTATATTTGACATATTAGCATATAGGGTTCTCAAATAATAATAATAATTTGAAAATATATATATTTAATGATTATTTTTCATTTTTCTTATAAGTAAACGAAGCCTAGCCTTTGTTAACTCATTGATGGAACCGTCATTCCATCACAGGGATTTCTTAATAAGTTGGTTGGGACTCAATATAGGTACAATAAAAAAAAAATTCATCATTTAGTTTTATGATAACTAGAAATATTTTCTAGACTTTTAAGGTTCAAGGTAAATAGTTAGTTATATATAAAAAAGATAACAACCATCTTATATATCTTACATAAAATAAATTATTTTTTTATATATATAATAAAAGGTACGCAATATATGTATATGCTAAAAGTTTTCCTAAACATGTATATGTGTTTTTCATTTGAAGGTAAATGGTTATTAAAACCTGAGATAATGACCTTGGACTAAGTCTAGCAATAAGACTCAATTCTCACCTGTAAAATATAGACATTGAACCCGATAAGATAATAATGATTAATTGAGCTTTGACATATCTTTTTTAATTATTTTTGAAATGGGTGATTAGTACTTAAAAGTGCATTTTTATCATGGTTTTATATTATCATTTTGCACTTGAAGTATCAATAACTCCTTAACTAAA
>NW_011499880.1:826753-862572 GCF_000495115.2 Populus euphratica
TTAATCGTTACATTAATATTTCTTCTCAAAGTTCTCATCTTCTTCTTCTTCTTCTTCTTTTTCTTTATTATTATTATTATTATTAATGGGCTCAAAGATTGTTACTCTCATTCAATATGCTTTTATAGGGTCACGTTAACCTAACCTTATTAGTTCACTTATAACAACGGGGGGGTATATCACAAGACCTAAATATTCACAAATTAAAAAAAATAAACAATAGCCAAGTAATACTTACAAGCATCTATTGTAAAATGAATATTTATACAATTTATATAATTTTTTTTATAAAAAAACCAATAATAAAGATTCAACTTTTAGAGGATATGACCTTTACAAGGATCTTATCATCTATGAGTAGGTTATTTGGTAAAAAAACAAAAAAATATATATTATTTTTTACATAAAATAATAAAGTCTTAACATGTGATGGACGATATCCTCTTAATGATCTTATTTCCTTTGGGTTAGTTCTTTGGTAAACAATAATTGAGATATATCAAAACAATCATATAAAAAAAGATTCATTAAACTTCATTATTCAACACAAGTTACACAATAACAAAATATAGCATTCACTTATAAAAACACTAACAACACATTGCAAATTACCTAAAACAAAATAAATCGATGTATTTAGGGTTTAAAATTAACATTTAGAAGCTACTAAAATTGTCTTTGAAGCTGCTATAATTGAACTGGGTAATGGTAGCGTGTGTACTCCACGCATTAACATGTATAAACGAGTTATGGAGTGGTAGGGCATGAACTTCACTCGCTGATATCAAACCTATATATAAAAAAAAACATAGAAAAAATATGCTTTGAAGGTTAAGTTTTAGTGTGTATTGATTGATAAGATTATGAGTTGTTTTATTGGTCGATTCTTATGGTTTAGGGTTGAAATTTATTGTTGATTTTGAGTGAAAGAGGTCTAAGTTGATAGTGTTTTTTTATAGCTATGGATTTATTGAACCAATAAAAAATAAATAGGTTAGAGTGTTGGAAAACCTATTAGGTTTACTAGGTCAAAGTTAACTTAAGGAGCAAGGTTGGTTTGGCCTAGTGGTGGTGTTTTTGTTCAGCATGGTTGGTTGTTAATGATGGTGTAGTACTCTATGAAGTGTATTCTAAAGGTTGATCGACATCAAACAAGGTTGTTTTATTGGGTAAATATAAAAAAGACTAAATTAAAGATAAAAAGTTAGTGGTCTGAAAATATGGATAATAGCAGTGATGCTTATTCGGTGGTAATAAGAGATGAGTAAAATTTTTTTAGGAAAATAAATATTTTTCTTAGTTAATTTTATTTTTTCATATTTTTACTTTCTTATTTAGTATTATTAGGCTTTTCTAGTTTTTATATTTCCAGTGAAGAACTTTTTTATTTTTATTTTCCTATTAAGTTATAATAGAGTTTTTTTTTTTAGTTTTTCTATATAAAGGATTGTAATAGCTTTTGGCAAGGGAGAATTAGATTAATAAAAATTAAATATTTTAGATGTCTTTCTATAATTATAATGTTTTTAATCTTTAAAAGTTTTGACATGTAACAAACCTCATTATCCTTCATTTTCATAAACTTTAGTTGATATCAGAACCTAACAATTCTTGATGGTTTTGATTAGAGGTGATATATGACATGTATTATAGATTAATAATTATTGATGCTTAGTTATTATATGTTGTTGAATAATTATGACTGAAAAGGGATATGCAACAAAGTGTACTTGTGTAAAAGAAGATGAGAGGTTTCTTTTCATGAAAAAGATGTCTAAGAACAAGTATGTTATTTTTATTTGCATTAGTTATTGTTATTAAAAAACTCAGTGATAAAATTCATGATGAGATAACTTATACAAAAATATTGTATTGAAGATGTATGATAGAATACCTTGCATAAAAAATATTAGGGATTTTGAAGAATGACCCACACACAAAGAATATTTATGGATAGTAGCTATTGATCGAGGTCTGCACTCGAAAACGAGTTCTTTAACTAAAAAAGACAGATGAATAAATTTGTTTTTAGAAAAATAAATATTTTTCTTCAATAATTTTATTTTTATTTTTTTATTTTTATTTTTCTATTCAGTATTACTATGCTTTTCTAATTTTTTTTATTTGAAGGGAATATCTTTTTTATTTTTATTTTACTATTCAATATTAATGGATTTTTTAATTTTTTTAAGTATTTTTTTATATTGACACTTTAATGAATAACTTATGTAGAGAAACAAATATCAAATCAACTAAGTATTTTTTTAGCATGGTAATAAATTTTTAAAAAATTATAAATTTTTTTTTTAAACCAAAATTTTACAATAATCTAATATGAAAATCAAATTTAAACAAAGAAAAAGAAACAAATAATTTTTAAAATTATCATCGGTCTGAAAACATCTCCAACCGCAACTAAACAAGAAGAAGATGCGCGCACAGACGCACCTGGAAAAACAGAAAGATCATCAACAAAAACCCAATTAAGATAAGCTCAAAAGGAATTTAATTTGAGGTTCAAATCTAATTTTCGGAGGCAAACTCATCTCTAAAACTCTCTTCTCGGGGTGTTTAAAGTCTCTCCCTTTTCTTTTTCATTTTTTTTTTGCTTCTCTTGTTGTCGTTATTTGTTGGCTAATGTAGGTTGCCCTTTTTGTTAAGGTTGAGGTTGAGGTTTGTTTTCTTTAGTTTGGTATCAGAATACTATTGTGAATCAGTTTCTCATGCAATTCCATTGATTGGAAGAATAGAATTCCCTTTTATCCCTAGGAAAAAAGGTCAATTAACAGGTTATCATTGCATATGCGATTTCGGGGTATTTGATATTTTCTTTAAAATTTTTAAAACTGGGTTTTGTTTTTAGCTTTAGCTTGGTGCGTTAAGTTTTAGACCCTGATTTTGAGGAAACAAAGTGTTTGTTTGTTTTTCTTTGTGTGCGTGTGTGGGGTTTTTGATGTGTCTTTGCATAAAAGATAAGAGGAAATAGACGAGAAGTGGAGTTTTGGGTATTACAAATCAGGAGTAGTCGGTATTGGTTACTGAGAGAGAATGAGTTTTGTAGGAGAAAAGGAGACATGAAAAGTGGGATTATTGTGGGTCTAGAGGTACAATGAATGGAGGGTCATTAGGTCAAAGGGGGAGCTATGGATCGTTGCTGTGTGATGGAAAATCATCAAATAATGCACGAAAACCATCTTCGAAAATGCTGCCAGTTAGTTCAAGGGAGAAGGAACGGGTTCTCCTGGGTATTACCCGGTGTTTGGGACGTAGAAGATTTGCAATGTTGCTCTTGGTTTCACTTGCTCTCCTAGTTTTCATCTGGGGTTCCTTTACAGTCACCAAAGGTATGGTTCCAAACATGTCTCTTTTTCCTATATAGTAAAATGTTTTAGTGATTTAGGTAATTGTTTGTTCAAGCTGTAAGTATGTTTTGGTACTGATTCTAATAAGTTAATCACAAGAGGATGAAATATTTATAATTACAACGGAATGACGGAGTAATTAGGCACCTATTTATTAGTTCCAGTTGTCTATACTGTACTCACTAGAAAAGATAAATTGTAGTAGTTCTTAATTGGAATGTTTAACTTTATGAGCATCTTTTTATTCTTCCTGTTGTTTGAATTGGAATGTTTATTCATTGTTCATGGCTTGAGAGCAGCTGTGCCAAGCAGAAAAGAAAGGGAAAAAAAAAAAAAAGGAAACAAGAATAAAGAGGAGGTACTGCACGAATTCTGTTCCCATATAGGTGCAACCTTAAGTGAGTAATGACCTTGTTGCTATCAGTTCTCATTCTATGCTAAACCATTGATAGGAAAGCTGACAGCCAAATAATATCTCTTCTTCTTCTTGTTTTTTTTTTCCCCTCTTTATTTTCAATCTCGAGAGGAAAGCATACAAAGACAAAGTCATCGTCTTGATGTAAAAACAGGAGATAATCAATTGATTATAAACATTGATCAGACTGAAAGATTCTGTTATTTAGTTATTTTCTGCATTTGAGCAATGATGTCAAAGTCCTGAAACACTTTGGGGCTTTTACTGCTATTTGTTTTTAGATTTGGTTGAGGCAATAACTGATGTTTTGTGTGCACCAGAAACCACAAGTCCAACTGTTAGACCAACGGGTAGTATACATTTTGACAACATTGCTATGGTAAGCCATCGTTCCACTGTTTGTCATTATAGAGTTAATAGTACATTGGGCCATCCATGCGACAAGTTTTCTCTCCCTCCTCCCCCTCCTTCTGGTGGACGACGGATTGGACCACGCCGTAAGTTTTGAGTTATTTTGGTTGAAGTGCTCCTTATTTTCTGGTTTTGAGTTATTTTTGTTGAAGTCTTCTTATTTTCTGGTTTTGAGTTATTTTTGTTGAAGTCTTCTTATTTTCTGGTTTTGAGTTACTTTTGTTGAAGTGTTCTTTATTTTCTTGTTTTCACCATCATCCTGTCATTGATATATTGAACTGGACCATAAATTTGAATTGCTTCTGATCTGTGCACGCATTTGGAAGTAAAAAATGACTTTGATCCTGAATTTACTAAATTCTGGTATATAATTTTTCTTGCACCAAGAATGTGCCCATCACATTCTGTAACAGGAAAAAATGGCATGTTTTTGCAGTCAATGTTGTTACCTTGCTCATTATTGTTTGCTGTTTGCTGAAGAGGACATACTAGTATGTTCAATTTCAAATTGATATAAAATAACCCTCAATATCTCTTATAAATTATACAGAAATCTGTACTTTTAGTTGAATCGAAAAATGCTCACATCTAATATATTTCCTGTTGCTGTGGTATATATTTTGTTGTTGCTTGTTTTTTATGCAGCGTGTCCAGTATGTTACATTTCTGCTGAGCAAGCTAGAGCTAGCATGCCATGCTCCTCATCCGCATCACCAGTACTGCACAACTTGACATATGTTGTTGATGAAAACCCAGTAAAAACTGAATCACATGGAGGTTCGGACTTTGGTGGATATCCTTCTCTAAAGCAGAGGAATGATTCTTTTGATGTACGTGAATCAATGACAGTTCACTGTGGGTAGGAGTCCTTCTCACTTACCAATTTCTGTAAAATCATAAGCATTGAAGACATTGTCTTGAATGAATCTCATAATCTCTGTCCTCCTATATTCTATGATGTCTTGTAACAAATATGAACCATTTATTTCATATCAACACATCTAATGTTTCTGCTGTCTGTTTTCTGCTATCAGATTTGTTAAAGGAAATAGACCTGGTTTCCAGACTGGATTTGATATTGATGAAGCTGACCTGATGAAACTGGAAGATTCCCATGAGGTCATTGTTGCGTCAGCTATATTTGGTACTGTTGTGCACTAGACATTCTGCAAAGGTTTCTTGTTTTCTGCATATTTTCAACTTTCCTCATCATTGCACTTTCCCAGGGAACTATGACATAATACAACAGCCACAGAACATTAGTGAAGCAGCTAGGAAAAACGTTCCTTTCTATATGTTTGTTGATAAAGAGACAGAAATGTATTTGAAGAATTCTAGCGCCCTAGATAGCAATATGAGGATTGGACTGTGGAGGTTTGTTTGCATTTGTTTGGTTGTTTTGCCTGCTTCTTTCAAATTTGTCTTTCATTTACCTGGGCTTCAAACCTTGGCTGGATTGCATCACACACTCTCCTTAATTTTTTTCTTCCTCTTGTTCCGCTGCTTCTTGTTAACTCATTTATGAAGCTATCAATTTTTTTAACAAATTTCTGCTTTTCTCTTGGCGAGTGCAAGAAATTTCAATCTTGGTGCTAATCCTAATGGCTGAGTTTCTTGAATAAATTTCTGTAAATAAATTAATTTTATAGATTTTCCATTTTCTTTCCTTTTCTTTTTTGTTGGGGGCTTTGATATTCTATGGTACCTTGCCCTTCAAGTCATTTTCTTTTTGATTTGCTGAAAACATAAAATATTTTCTGCAATGAATGATGGATTCCGTTATTGTGTTCTGTCTGTGGACAGGTTCCAAAACTTTTATTGCACAGGCTCTTGCCTAATGTTAGGTATTCCATATGGATAGATGGAAAGCTCCAGCTTGTTGTGGATCCATATCAAGTTCTTGAGAGGTATATATTGCTTATGCTTAAATTAAGTGGTCACTGAAGGAAGTCATTCAGATATGTAAATGGCTTGTGAATTCAGAGCTTTTTTGTTTTCATATATAATTTTTCTGGTATCTTTGAATTGAGATGTATGGAAACTCTTTGTTTTCCTTCCTGTTACCCCTGGGTCATGGTACAAAGTTCTGGTTCCAACATGTGCATCACTGCAAAAGTTTTGAACCACCATAAGTTTCCTTGTCTCATCATTAGGCAACTTATGTGTTTCTCTCTAACTCTGCAAAATGTATGACATATATAATTACAAATGGGTATTTTTTTTAATCATCTGACTTAGCAATGCTAACAATTGTACTTAGGTGAAGAAAAGACTTTATTTTGTGCTTTACCATGTAAGGTATACAAATAAAAGAAGAGCCTATTTTACTATGTTAACAAAGATCCTCATTTTTCAAACTCCAGCTTGTCCATAAATACTGTAAGCTGTTTTTAAATCCATGTAATTTACTAGTAGATTTGATTTTTGTTGAGCTGGCAAATCTATTGAAAGGTAGTCCTACTGATAAATCTTGCTGTGGATTCGACCTGATTCCAAGCAGCCAAAACAGTTTCTTTTTACATGCTTTGATTGAAATATAGATGAACAATAACAGTATACTTACTGTGTTTTTATCTCATCAAATAGATCAAATCACAAGGAAATGTTTTCTTTCTGTTGGTTTACAGTGGTTCATGTTTTGGCAATGTGTTCTTGTTTTTTGGTTGAGTCAATGTTAAGGCAGTTTTTTTTGGTGTAAGCATTTATCACATAGATCTTCACGTATATTGCAGTTCTGGCCTCTAGAAGCAGGAAAATAGGTAGATTGATTTTAGTATAATTGCATAATCTATAGATGTTTTAATTATACCTGAGCTATCCTTTGGTACAGATTCTTGTGGCAGCAAAATGCCAGTTTTGCAATCTCAAGACACTATCATCGCTTTGATGTGTTTGAAGAGGCTGAAGCTAACAAAGCTGCAGGAAAGTCTGACAATTCATCCATTGATTACCAGATTGAATTTTATAAAAAAGAGGGTTTATCACCATATTCCAAGGCTAAGCTTCCAATAACCAGTGGTATTTGTATAATCCCCCGTGTGTGTATGCGTGTGCTTTATGTTCTTGAAGATTTGTATTTCTAATGTTTTCTGTTCAACTACTGACCTTTTGCAGATGTTCCTGAAGGTTGTGTTATCATAAGGGAACATATTCCCATCACAAATCTGTTTACCTGCCTGTGGTTCAATGAAGTTGATCGGTTTACTGCCAGAGATCAGTTAAGCTTCTCCACTGTGAGGGATAAAATAATGGCTAAAGTTGATTGGAGCATCAATATGTTTTTGGATTGTGAGAGGCGTAATTTTGTGATTCAGGTACATGTTTATGTTTTGTCTTTCTATTGTTAGAGGAGATGAAACGAGTGCATCTAAAACTAAACTATTTGTTATCAATGAACTGTGTAAGTGAACTTTTTCTATATATTTTTTTCAAAAAACTGAATGCTTTTTAATTGTATTATCATATTAATTTTTTTTTTTTCCGTGTATGAGAATCTATTATTGGTCTGCTCTATGTTGCCTGATGTTTTTTTTTTCCATGTATGAGAATCTATTATTGGTCTGCTCTATGTTGCCTGTTTGTCTTGTTTATTTTTTCTTAAGATAGATGAATGTCATTCCCTTATTTTTGCTTCCCTGTTGCCCAAACAGCTAGGAGCTGGGCGCACCATTGAGGTGTGATTTTCTTGCAACTAAATGGATCCTCTGACAACAGTGTATTGGACTAAGCTGTCTAGCTACTATTTTACAGTGCAAGAAACTGACCTCTATGGGTGCCGTTGATCCTTTTTCTATTTTCTGATCCTGGCCAAGTGTTTTTGGGCATTTAATGCAATACTCGATTCATTTAATCATGTTCCCCATACAAGTCGCATTTGAGGCTAAAATCCATCCTGGGAGTGCAGTTAGTGAAGGAGAATGGTGCTTTGGCCAAATGATGCTAAAAGCAGGAACTATCTCATTAAATCTTGATGTGCAGGACGCCTATCAAAGAAAAAAAATCTTTAACATGGATAATGAACTTCGATTTAAAAATTAAGTTTTGCCTTACTATGCTAAATCTTACCTTTTAGTTTCTTGTAAGAAAATGCTATTGTTTTAAGGTTATTTTTTATGCTAAGTGCTTCGTTGTTCTTTTGATTTGCAGGCTTACCACAAAGATCTTTTGGACCAAATGCCACCCCCGGTTGCTCCTGCTATTCATCATCCCCTACCTTTGCATCGTGATAGCTCATCCGGGAGGAGCTCAGGTAAAAATTCTAGGCGTGGAAGAGATAGGAGATCTGGTTCAAGGCAACACCGCAAGGCCGCTGCGGGTATCAGGGAGAAACAAGCCTTTTTATAGGAGAGGTATACTTAGGTTTTCCCCCATCATACAGCAAGGGATGATGGATTTGGTTAGAAATATTTAGAATGGCCCCAGAACGAAGCAACTCAAACTTTGATGTCTCATTCTTTCATTGTTGTAAATACTTGATATCAAATAAGCTCCTGGAAGCTGCAATCATTTAATGTCATCTAGATTTTCATTTCCTGGCTCACGAATTTATATTGGCCATCACTTGTGTATCCTGAGAAACTCTGCCTTCGAATTCTCCTTCATATCAGATGCAAGGCTTTGTGCTTTGTCCATTAAAATCAACGGAAGATTTCCTTTTTCTACTCTACACCTCCACGAATGCAGTGCCACCTTGAGTAGGGGCGATAATTCTGTCCCTTGGCTTGCTCTTCTTCGCTAAGATGTCAATAAGCACTTCTTCTCTGTCTCATACATGTTGAATCTCATATTTCTCCATCAGATTATCACATGAAGGTATTACAGGAATTGTGGATGGAAGAAGGATTGATTTTACTTCAACCTTCAACCCTACGGATGGTTTTCCAAAAGTGAGGGTACCTTCCTATGCCGTAGCTTGTTTTTACACACCCACTCTTTGGCACGTGTCTCGGCAGGCCTATCAGCAAGATAGCAGTTCCGGAGCTTTTCTTTCATGCCAAAGCAAATTAGATGTAATGCGTTTGACAATATTTTTAAAACAAATTGATTTATTTTTTATTTTTTATTTTAAATTAATATATATATATATATTTATTTATATTGTTTTGATCTTAAAAGTTTTTTAAAATAAAAAATATTATTTTAATATATTAAAGATTAAAATAGGGGTTTATGTCAGTTTTTCTTGTTTGATACATTCATCCAAGATTTGTTTTCTTATTACCAGGGGAGATTTAGTTTCATTTGTTTGATGAAAAGTATTACATATTAAAAATATAAATTTTTAAAAGAGTAAATTATTTTATGATATTTTGTATTGTCATGTAAAATGAGTTGTCCAATATTAAGTTTATTAATATTTTTTTTTCTAGTTTATTGAAAAAACAAGAATTAAATTTAATAGATGAAAAAATTAAAAAATTAATTTTATAAATTATTTAAAATAAAATAAATAATAATTAAAATAATAGAGACCATGTCTCACAAATAAAAAAGTTGAAAGATAATAAAATTAAAAAAAAATTATAATTTTATAAATTATTTTAAATAAAATAAATACAATTAAAAAAATAAAAATCAAATATGATAAATAAAAAAATTTGAATTGAGAAATGGATAAAAAAAACAAATAACAATAAAATCAAAGTTAATTTAAAAATCAAATTATATCAAATTTTTAGAGATAAAACTAAAAAAAATATAGCATTCAAAATATCAAAGATAAACTTTAATATAATTAATAAATAATAATTTTTTTATGTTTTTTACAATTTTTAAAAAATATTTTCCATTTAAAATATAAAAAAACACTTCTAATATTTTTTTATTAAAAAACTCTTCTTACGAAAAATATAAATATATACAAGAAAGTTTGGAAAACATGAAACAATCAGCCATAAATATTATCTTGATTAATGGGTATATCTTGGTTTTTGGTGTCTTGCTTGCACTAAAATTCTGGGCTTTGACTCTTGATCATTGATTCAATTTTCTTTCTTCGAGATCACACATTTAAAATAATAGGTTTGAGGGCTCTTTCAATAGGGTTCATTTTACTCTTTTCTTGTAGTTTCCACTGAGAGCTATGTTCAAAGGCCTTATTTTGTCGTGCTGAGCCATTTTTCTAGATAGAGGTAAAGAAATGGGAGGAGAAAGGCGTTCCTTTCGTACTTGATTAAATGGGATCATCTGGGTTCTTTCTAGTATGCATGCTTCATTCTGTGATAGCTCTAACTTGTGGAGCTTTAATGATGTTTTTCACAAATGAGGTCACCGTGTGTGGTCATGGCATTGAAGTAGCAACGAAGCTTAAAGGGTCGACGTCACATGGCCAACTCTTGATCCAAACCTCCGAATCCTTTTCTGGGTTGCTTTTATTTGCTGTTGGATTCCTCTTGTTTATGGTAGCATTTGTCAAGGACAGAGAGTTCCAAATTTTCTTTGCTAAAGGTTGTACCTCGCTTCATGTTTCAGTGGCCTTTTGGAGAGTTTACTTCGAGCAGAAGCTTGAAGATCTGGCTCATGATTTGCCTAGACTAGTTGTTGGTGATATTGCTCTGGCTCTTTGATGGGTTTTCTTTCTTGTGTATTCATGGAGAGAGAAGTATCATTAAGAAGCTACAACGGTCAGATAGTCCATCATTGAATAAACTTGAGCTGGTGTTGGTGTAGCTTTCTGGGTTCTACCAAGTGGGGTTTCATTTTTCTTGGCTACAGGTTGAATCTGGAAGGAACTTTAGAGAAATGGAGGCAAGGGCCGCATCGGATTCTTGATTACTGTTTTCTTAATTCTTGATTGGTTTCCAAGAAAAGTTGGAGATGGGATCTGGGGGTTGTCTGTTGTTTTCAACTGAGAATCTGCAACTCGAGAAGTTACTTGCGCGCTCCAATATTGGCTTCTTGTCCACCTTCAATCTAATTTGTAAATCAATCTTATTCAATTTGTTTTTGCTGTTAATGAAACTTTTTAATAATTTTTTATTTTATTTTATTTTTATTTTTAATTAACTTTTTTATATTTTTAAATCAAACTATACTTAAAATAAATTTTAAAAAATAAAAGAAATTATTTTAATGTATTTTAAAATAAAAAATACTTTTAAAATAACCATTAATAATCACACACTTAATCAAAATTAAAATTATTTTTTTCCTAAACAAAATCGATTTATCATTTTATTTTTTAAATAAAAACAAAACAAATTTTAAATTTAGTTACTATGGAAAAACAACATGAAATTATTTTTGTTCTCCCTTGAATAGAAAGTCATGGCTGTTATTGGGCCACGAAGGCCTGCCCCACGACCCCCACAGCATCTAGTTTAGTGAAGGACCCGCTCTCTCATTATTTCTCTTTGAAATTTCTACTTTCTAGCTTTCATCGACAACATCAACCCTACAAAGCCCCCAGCATCTTAATCTTTCACTTCTGTCTGCAGTAATTCTAACGGTAACTTATTTTTCTCTTTAGCTCTCTCTGTGTTTCCGTATGTTCATCTTTCACTGTATTGTCTCTTAAGTTGTGGATGGTCTCTTGAGGTTTGATGCTTTGTTTTGTTTTTTTTTTTTTTTTCATTATTTGGGCAGTTTTTTTTTTCTTTACAGAATTGTTGTTTATTTTTCTTTTTTTCTTTAACTCTAATTACTTTGTGTAAAAGGGATAGCTCAAATGGGTTTCTCTTGTAGTTGATTTTGAGTCGAGATTGCAAATTTGTAGTGCCATAAATTGATTTTTGTTTCCTGGGGGGTATTTTTTTGTTAAAATTCCAGTATGTAGGTTCAGTTTCAAAGAAAATATTATATTTTTCTACAAAGTCTGGAAATTGAGAACATAACACACAGGATCATTCACTGCAATTAAATGGATAATCAAGCAGGGATTTGAAGAGAAAAAGGTTGGATTTTTACTTGAGGCGAATGAATTATCTTCTTTCTTTTTATTAAGTTACTGATCTGGGAAGTGGTGGATAGTTAGTCGTGACTGGTTGGAGAATGATATTCTTGTTGACAATTCTGTAGTAAATTGCACAGAGCTGCTATGTAACATGAGAATATGGTAATGAAAAGTTCACGAACAGATACAGTTGCAAGGAAAGTGATTTCATTCAACTTTATTCAGTTGTGTAATTGAGAAGCTTAGAAGTGATTTCATTCAACTTTTGGGCTATTTAGTATCTGTGTCTGTCTGTGTTCCATTCGTTACAAAGCATTCATGTTATACAGCTTTATTCAGTTGTGTAATTGAGAAGCTTAGTTGAGTCAAGTTGCTTCCTTGATTTATAAAGAAATGAGGTATCTCTTAGAGTGGTGGTCTCTTTCCCACGAACTGGTCAATTAAAGTGCTGATACAATAAGAAATAAAAGACATTTGGTCCAATACTTGATACATGAGTTGATTTTATTAAGCTTTTGTGTACATTGTTTCTCATGACTGTTTCTAAATTAGTTTCATTAGTTTAACTGAATAGAATGCCGAGAGTTTTGTGGCCAAATTTTATGCGGGGAAATGGGAATACGAGCAAAAATAGCCTTTTCATTTTGTTGATTTGTACGTGTACTTAATCGAGTTTAAATTTCTGGCTTAGCAAGCAACTTTATGGTATGGGCAATGATTCAAAGTCTTTGATGGAGTCAGATATCATTCTGAATCACATGTGCCACGAGCTGCATTAGAGGGATGATTAATGATTTTTATACAGGAAAACAAATTATGATATGAGTAAATCTCATATGTTGGAGATCAGCCATGCAATAGAACATATGAACAAAAAATCTGAATTGTTTTAGTGAGTTGATTCATCAGACAATATACAGAACAAAGAACCCAGGCAGCAAAGACATTAATTGGCAAAAAGGGAGAAAATTGATAATGTTTGAAGTATTTGCCCTCCATCTGAACAGATATTTTCGACCCCCTCCCCCCCGCCACACACACCAATTTCACTCTGCCTTCCCTCTCTCCCAGAAGCTGATGCTCTAATTCAAATCGATTTTCTTCATTCCTTTCTCTATGCCCTCTTTCCTTCTTTACAGTACTTGTGTTTTCTGCAGATTTGTGATGAGTGGGCTACCTTTGCAAAATGCTTCCCCCTCCTCAGCTGTAAGCCAGGTGTCACTAATTACAACATCTGGTCAAGAATCAAAGCCAAAGAAGATCTGCTGTGCTTGCCCCGAAACTAAGAAACTAAGGGATGAATGCATTGTGGAGCATGGTGAAGCTGCTTGTGCAAAATGGATCGATGCTCATCGACAGTGCCTTCGTGCTGAGGGCTTTAACATTTGAGTTTGGTAGATACGGTTTAGTTCATAAATCGATACCATTTTGGAATATAGAATTACACATACCAAATGTGAGGAATAAAGCTAGAAAACACAGCTTTTCTTGACCTTTTAAACTTTGCAAGCATTTCTAGCTTCTTGAATGATGATTTCTTTTCCTTACAGAATGACAAATGAAAATGACTAGAATACTTGGATGGGGTTGATATTGTGTTTGTCTCTTCTCTTTGTCTGTTATTTGATTCGTGTTTGTACCTGTGATTTTACAGGAAGAGAAAAGTTGTTTCTCTTTATGTGTAAGGGATTCCTCACATGCCATCAACTCTCCCATTCATGTTTCCTTCTTTAAATTCCATTATGATGTTAGATATTGCTCTGAACTTCTGATGATAGTTATAGGCTTTCACATTGAGCTGATGCAAGCTTATCCTCACTTGTACATGGTTATCCTTGCAGGTAGCGGTTGCTTTACATGGTTATCCTTGCAGGTAGCGGTTGCCAAAGATGAGCTGAAAAGATCTGGGAAAGGTTATTATCTGAGATGCATTGCCCAGGTTAGATGTTCTAATCAACTTTATCACAATCTGAATTATCCTCGCAGTTTCTTCTGAGCCATCACGTCTCCCCTGAAGTGATCTCTTCGAGAGGAGATGTAATGGCTCAGAATGTTGATTAGAATGTCAAAGTACGACAATGCATCAAGGTAACCTCTCCTGTTGAGTCTCAGATCATCTTTTGGAACTGCTAATCTCTGCATGCCAAGCTAGTTCAATCTTCTTTGTTGATATCGAAAACAGATTCTCCATGTTTAACGTTCTTGACATCCTTTTCCGAATTCATCTTTTGTAATTACTTTTCGTTCATTGCTTCCTATACCAATTGTAATTCAGTTCAGAGACGGATTCCCCCTTTTTTTTCTTCCTTTCTTGTATCATCTTAACAGCTTTTGCAGGGGCCCATTGTTACTTTAGACCCATCAATAATATATAGTTCACAAAACCTAGAACATGGACAGCTTTTACAGTGGTCCATTGTTCCTCTAGAACTGTATCTCTAATAGTCCAGCATATTAATCACTACCTTTGCATGGATTAAGGTAAATAATGTGAATCTTCATCCTCTTCTAAGTGGTCATCTTCTTCAAGCTCAATAAACACAAACAATACATTCTCTAAGCTTCTTTTCTTCTGTTACTAAACAAACGACTTGTTTTGTATTCTCAACTTTCTGGTCTATCTACCAATTTAAGAAAGAATTTGATACTTGTGAGGTTTTCTGTGAACCTAATCACTATGCAGAATAATCTTTGAACTTAGAACACTAGTTGGTCTACACATTAGTTGGCACAGAAAGAACAGAACTGAATGAATTGCATGGTAAATGATTTAAAATTATCAGTCCTGTAGCTCGTTCGGATGGCTTCATCACTGGGGACTGTTACATATGCTTGACTTGATAATCTAACAATATAATTGGGAGCAAATAACACATGTTTTTCGAATTTCATATGACATGTGAGGAATAAAGCTAGAAAAGATTAGCAAACTTGATCTTGATCATTTCATCTGTTCAATCATTCTTGTTCTTTCACCTGAACTAAACAATTGAAAATAGCCAAAATGCATGGATGAGACCTTGATAATATTGTGAGCGCTCGCGTAATCTCTTTGTCGATGCTCCATGTTGTCTTTGCACAGGTTTTTTATTCTATTTATTTTTTATGTTTTAAAAATATATTTTTTTAATTTTTAATTTATTATAAATAAATTTTTTTTTATATTTTCTGATTGTTTTTATATATTAATATCAAAAATAATTTTTTAAAAATAAAAAAAATCATTTAAATATATTTTCAAATAAATTAAAAATATTTTTAAAAAAACTACTACACTTCTAAACATTCAAAATCCAAAATTCTTTCAGATATTTCTCTGATGTGCGCTTTCCTTAATTGCTATTGAAGTCTTCAATTTATGTATGTTTCTTTCTTTATATTCCATAATAAATGATGCTGGATATTGTTCTGAGCTTGTCTCATGATGGTTATTGGCACTTAAAAATATTTTTAAAAAAACTACTACACTTCTAAACATTCAAAATCCAAAATTCTTTCAGATATTTCTCTGATGTGCGCTTTCCTTAATTGCTATTGAAGTCTTCAATTTATGTATGTTTCTTTCTTTATATTCCATAATAAATGATGCTGGATATTGTTCTGAGCTTGTCTCATGATGGTTATTGGCACTCACTGATCTTTGTTGAAGTTTTATCAATTATCGTAAGGGGATCCAATGGCTGAAAAGCAACGTATCAGGATGGGACGCAACAAAGCTGATCCAAACAACTTCAGACAGTAAACTTCCCTTATCTAGTTGTGACGAGGCAGATACTATATCAATAATATTCCATTAAAACACACATAAGGCCATAGACATGGCCCTTACATAACATTGAAGAAGAAGAAGAAGACACAGGCATAAGACACTCACTGTCACCTTTTTTTCCCCTTCCGCAATTACTATAGCAGAAGGGCACAAATTACATTATTAGTCGACTCCCTACGCCGCACGCATGACGGTTTATGTGCTTAATGACCGCATGTGCAGGTAGTGCAAGTGCAGTTAGTGCCGCACTTGCACTTGCCATCGTTCTCGGTTGCTGGAACCTCCATGACTCCAGTGGAAACATGGCTGCAAAGAAAAAAGAGACCTCCATACATCAGTATCGTATCACCATGTTAGCCATCTTCGTTATTAGCGAGTATTCTTAAGTTTTAAACATGCTAATTAGACTACGACCTCTTCAGGGCAAAGAGGTTATTTCTGTGTTCGTCTTAGCCATCTTTGTTATTAGTGAGTATTCTTGAGTCTTAAACATGCTAATTAGACTACAAGCTCTTCAGGGCAAAGAGGTTATTTCTGTGTTCATCTTTTGTGCAGATATTTTGAATTGCAGAACGTACCTCTTCTCAGTCCCAACGATGTCAGCAGTGTAGCTGCTTCCCTTCTTGCTGCCAAATAATCACAAATTGGGTGGCGTGAGAGAGGAGCACTATGCATACACAGTTATATATGGACCATGAGCATCAAGACTCGATGAACAGAATAAAAGACCATTAATTGATAGATTAGTGAAAGATGACATTAATCTTCACAAACATATGCACGAAAGCCATGCAAGAATGTGAACCAACTATAATCTACGTAGCTAGGACAATCACAACATAAATGAAGAACAATAAACAAGCAAGAGCTGCTTAATCAAGTTCGCAAGGGACGAACACTTACACACACTGGGTCTTGTCAGCGCAGTCGCAGTTGTCGCAGGTGCTAGACATGGTGATTGCTTGATGAATCAAATGGATGAACTTAAAGGCTTGGGATACGAAGTTGTTCTTTGCTTAGCTTTGTATGAATTGCTATGTCTCCGAGCCCTGCCTGCGCTATTTATAGACGGGGGAGAAGTGCACCAATAATGGTTGGAGAGGAGATCAGCATGGCTCATGGTCGATTGTGGGGCTTCTGGGACCCGCTTAAGGCATGAAAGGAGCACACGCCTCTCGAGGAACCGTCCGAAGGAATCGTGATAATGGAGGTAAGGGCTGGCCATCTCTCCTCCTCTCATGTCAACTTCAAGGAATCGTGATAATGGAGGTAAGGGCCGGCCATCTCTCCTCCTCTCATGTCAACTTCGCTCCTCTTTTTACAAGAGACTGATCTAGATATCAAAGAGATATGGATCTTCTGTCATTCTTGACAAAAGATGTAGCCCCACACTTGAAAATCATTCTAGCTAGCATTGGTTCTAGGCTCTTTACATGTCAATTTGACAATCAATTTCTTCATTTTAATTTGCTTCGTTTTTTCTTTTTGGTTTGCAATGGAGGGATTTGAACATCGTGTTGTTGTAAGAACTTGTAATCGCTTGGTGGGATTATTCATATAGTATGAAATTTGTTTTCTAACATGTACCATCGAGGCTTGAGATAGTTTTTGAACTCTTTGTTTGTTAAAATGTAATTAAGTTCATGAAAAATAATTCTTCAAAATATGAATTATTTTAAATGTCTAATTCTATCATGAAAATTAATTTTTATTTTCCCAAACGTAATCTACATTATCCTAATTAAAGAAATAAAAGTAAAATATTATTTATTTTAGAATAATATTGCAAATTAATATTTAATACAATAAGTCAATTAGTACACAAGAGAAAATAGAAAAAATATTAGATAAGGATAAATTGAAGAACACCAAAAATTATTAAGTCTTAGTAATTCATAATATTTATAAACCTTGATTGTATGAAAATATTACGAGCCATCATTGCTTATAATGATTGCTCTATTATTGGTGAAGAATTTAATTATTATTAATGTCATGCTAGTAAGATATAACCATCAACTAGAGAAAAAAAACATTTATTTTGGATAGAATATGGTATAAAATGTGTCATCAAATTTAGACTTATAGAGAATCTATCAATAAAATATAGAAAACTTTTTGTACATGTAATATGCCTTACACCACTTTATAATATCTTGGAACTTGAAAATACATTGTGTTTATATATTTAAATTTAGTTTAACCCTTGTTTATTTTTATGTTTTAAAAATATTTTTAAAAAATTAAAATTTTTAATTTTTTTACTTGAAATTTATATTTTTTTATATTTTTAGATCATTTTGATGCATTAATATTAAAAATAATTTTTAAAAAATAAAAAATATTATTTTAATATATTTTTAAATAAAAAATATTTTAAAAAATAATAAAAATTACACTCCGAACATATTTTGAGGCTAGTCCTCCCAAAAATTATGGGGGGAGGAGAGAGAATGTAGATACTACGAGTATAGCGGTTAATTAATATCTCGAAACTTGAAAATATATCTAGGAACAGTAATTATTATTATTTAAAAAAAAAACCACTCGTATAAATATCTTTTTGTCCAGTCTTTTTATCCACAAGTGGGAGAAGAAGTCGTGCCTGTCTTCTCCATTGCCTTTCCGCTTCAATATCAAGATTTTGGTGTGATTGCATGAAATTAACTATGAGCTAGAGTTAATAAATATATTTTAAAAAAGGGATGGGGACCGTACTCATATGAAACGTTCTTTCTTTTCTTTTTCTTTTTTTCTATTTTCATCTTTAAATTTTAATTAAAACTTTTTGAGACCAGAATTTGCGAAACAAAATTTTAAATTGTGGTAGATAGCTAAAACAAAAGGAAAAAGAATCACATTGTAAAATATAGATAAAATATGTGTCAAATCTTAAATTCATAAAAAAAATACTTTTCAGTTAATTTATTTTTTCTTTTCCCCTAATTCAGTTTTTTTATATTTTTAAAATTCTAATTTTGATCCAAAAATTCATTATGTTTATTTTCTTACTCATTGTGCTATAGATAAAAAAGAAAAATTTGTTAAAAAAACAAAAAAGAAAAAAAGTTGTGGATTGATCACATTCCAATATTAAAAATAATAAATTTTAATGTTAATAAATTTCTGAGAAAATTTTTATAAAAATATTTTTATATTTTTATCTTGTTGGAAAAAATAAATTAGGTTTTGAGAGATAATTTTTTTTCCAGTTTGATTTTGTATCTTAAAACCAATTTAAAAGTTTTTTTTAATTGAGAGATTGATTTATTAATATTATAAGAATATTTATTATGTATTTTTTAATAAAATGAATTGAAAAATAAATTTTTAGATAAAAATCCTATTTAATTTTCCAACCACCTGTAGTAAAAAACTTGGCAAACAAATGTTTATTATATGGTAACTCACATTTTCAAAGAAAATTCCAAATATATCAAGAAAAATTTAAAAAAACTTTTTTAATGGAATTCAACTAATTCTTGATCATTTTATGATTTTCAACCTTTTGCTTATGTTTTTTTAGTAATGAAATTTTAAAAATTAAAAAATTAAAAAAATCAAAATGAAAAAAGAAAAAGAAAAGGAGAGATTAGGAAGTGAAACAATAATCATGCAAGAAAAGAGTGATCAAAATTAACCTAAAATTCTGGAGCCCTCTGGAAGCAACTAGTGGAAAAGGAGAGAGAGAAAGAGAGAAAAATAAATTGAGAGAGAGAGAGAGAGAGAGTGGGGGGGAGGGGGTTTGAAAAGATAAAAGGACAAAAAATAAAAAAAAGTGTAAATAGAGATAAATCCAAAACAAAAGGTAAATAGAATAGTTAATTGGGTGGATTTTATATTTATTTTTATAAATTATTATTTTGAGTTTATAAATTTTAAACAATTAAAAGTTTATACCAGTTGATATAGTTATTAATTTTAAATTCTATAAAACTAATTAAAATACATGTAACTTAAAAATTCCTATTAATCTTAAAAAAAAAAATACCCCTCTCACTCTTGCTCGTAGGTTACCAAACCACCGTCATCAACGACACCGATAACCTAGCACAATTGCGACCAAGCCTCCAGCCATGAGAGCAACCACTGCATCCTTGCTTGTCACCATCAACACTAGAACGTGGTGGTTTCCTCCACATCAACATGTGATACATACAATTGTGTTTCGTGTGCATTTAAAAAAAGTTTTTACTTTAAAAAATAAATTAATATTTTAGATTTTTTTAATTATTTTAAAGTATTAATATCAAAAATATTTTAAAATATTTTAAAATATCTAAAAACATAAGCTACAACACTCCCTAACTCGTGATTAGTTCCAATTCTAATTCTTTAAGGCTTAATTATTTTATATCAACAAAATTTTATTTTATTTTTATAAAAATAGAACATTAATTGAGCACTAAAATTTTATATGGACATTCAGCGCTGCATTTGTCTGGTATGTTCTCCTGTGCTCATCTCCATCATAGACAAAAATTAACAACGAATACAATATTATAAAAGGAAAATGATTGTCAAGGAGTCCTGTGTGGAAGAGAAATAGACATCAGAATAAAAATTTAAAAAAATCATATTTCTGAAAAATATCTATATTGCTTTTTTATAGGATCCATTATGATTTTCTATTTTATGAGTAATAAAAAAATTTATTTGTTGTTTTAAAAACATATATATTTAGTTAAAACTATTATAAGATGGATTTTTATATACAGAATAAATATAAATAAAAAGCATGTTTTAATGAATAAAAAAATATGTTATTTTAGTTTCTACAATATGGGATTTGAAATGCAATTTCACTAAAAAAATAATTTTTTTCTGTGACTGAATAAAAAATAAAAGCTACTGCAATATTAAATAATTTTTAAATATTAAGTGTATAAGCCAAAGAAAAACAGAAAATTAAATTTAGTAATAACCTAAGTTTAGCGTTAAAAGGCTAGTTTGGTAATTAAAAAGATATATTCTATTCTTTGGTTTTCTGGATTCAAAGATTAATTAAATTTCTCTAATGGGCTCTGAGCTCAGGCCCAAAAGTCATAATGTAACTATATTTTCCATAGACAATTGCAATGAATTGTATACAACTGAAATACTCAAACCCAAATCGATCGATTTCATTAATTTTTACTACTCTAAATTCTGATGACTAAGAAAAAAAAATTCAACTAAATACTTTGAACAAAAATTTCTTGGCTTTAATATATTGTAAATTCTTTTTAAACCACTATAAAGTTTATAATAGTATAGAAGTTCACTTACGTATTATTTCTCAATAAAAAACCCTTTTTCTTAATAAAATCATGAAATTAAATGATGCAATAGTATTCATTTAAGAAATAATTACAATTTTAAATTTGATGTGCACCGAGTAAATATAATATATTATATAGTTTTTTAAATTTTTTTTATTATCTTTTAGTTTTAGTTTCATGAAAGAAATTTTTTAAGTTCAATTTCAATGAATAATAAATAAATAAATAAATAATGATACCAATTAAAAAAAATAAAGCTCTATAAAAATTATACAAGATTTAGGTTAAACATTCCTATGAATACGAGATTTGTTAATAATTTCTTTTAAACACATCTAATTATAAATTATAAAAATATCTTGAACTTAAAAATAATTAAAAACTAAAAATTTTATATTAGAAATCTCCACGCCCGACTGTGGATAGATGACTAGTTTTTCAAAAGAGAAAAAAAGAAAAGAAAAAGGAGTTTAAAAAGTCAAATACTTTCGGCCCCTCAAAGGACCGACTCCATGTGTGATTCATACTTTTGAGAGGATGATTGATAATATAATAAGAATTGTGTTTTTATACTGTTTTGTGTTTGGAGGAGTATTAAAATAATATATTTTATTTTTAAATTTTTTTTTAAATATTAATGTATCAAAATAATTTAAAAATATTAATATATTAAAATGATTTAATTTTAAATTATTCTAATATTAAAAAATAAAATTAAAAATTAAAAATATCATGTGTGTGTGTATGTGTGGATTTTATTTAATGTAATTTTATTTAAAATGATTTAATTTTAAATTATTCTAATATTAAAAAATAAAATTAAAAATTAAAAATATCGTGTGTGTGTGGATTTTATTTAATGTAATTTTATTATAATAAAATTTTAACAAATTTTTTTATTTTATTTTTAATACTAAGTTATCGACTTGAAGAATTTCTTAACCTATAAATAACAATCACAATATTTATCTAATTACATTAAACATCACAACTGATATCAACTTTCTATTTTTAATTTTTATAATATTTCATATATAAAAAAAAATTAAAACAAATTAGTTCACAACAAGCATCAATTTTTTTAAAGAAAATAATATGTTTAATTTGGTATAAAACAAAACTATATACTACTTAATAAAGACAATATCTTTTATTACATCATTTACAAAAAAATAATTTAAACATTTAAATTTTTAAATATAAATGGTTATATAATAACAAAATATTAATTCCTCCATATACAAAAGATTTCTATCTATACATAATAATTTAACAAAAAAACTTTTATTTATGTATCTTTCTTGGCTTGAAAAAGCGAGGTATCTAGCAACATATTTGTGTGCGCATGCACGAGATTAAGATTTACAATTTATAATAAATAAATAAAATAAAAACCATTTAATTCATGTTCAATATATTGACTGCATCATTAATATGTTAATGTTCGTGTCAATCCTTAACGAAATATCATTCCCATTAATCAAGAAATAAATTATTAGTTAATATATTATTTTTATTGGTTAAGAAATAATTTTTGACCTGCTTATTTAACATGACATTATTTTTTTAATCAAAAAATAATCTTTTAACTTGCACATTAAACAAGATATTATTTTCATTAACAAATAAATAATCTTTCAATATACCTATTCAATATGACATTATTTTCATTAATCAAAAAATAATCTTGCAACGCTTTTATTCAACATGACATTATTTCTATCCTTTTTACTTCACAATTTTATGCTAAAGTTACAATTAAAAAAAATTTCTTATAGAATTATTGAAATAAACTAATAAATTACTTTAAGGTGTTGAACATCTATCTAATACTTGTACGTGTAATGTTATCCCCTTCTACTGGTCTAACTCCACAACCTCATCTATATTACCTGAATTAATGAATCACTAACCATTCATTCACCATGAAAATCAATTTTATCTCTTGTATAAATTTTTCAATTTAAAATTAACATAACTCAACATGATTTATGTATTTTTTTTAATTCGAGCTCCTCAATGTTCTACAACTTGCTTAGCCGAATTCCTTATTCGTAAGGAGATAAAAACTCTTTTCTTGATTCTTCACATCATTATCATTGTTTTCGTTGTTATTATTATGATCATTATCACCATCATCTTAAAACACGCCAATTATTCCTAAATAAATATGTTTC
The DNA here is from genome assembly GCF_000495115.2 of Populus euphratica. Taxonomy (NCBI): domain Eukaryota; kingdom Viridiplantae; phylum Streptophyta; class Magnoliopsida; order Malpighiales; family Salicaceae; genus Populus; species Populus euphratica. Next base: position 850,040 of record NW_011499880.1, read on the forward strand.
CTTCAATGTTAAGGCCAAAGCTCAATCCTTCCCCTCTTGATAGTCTCAGACGAAACCAATAAAGAGGGTAGTCGAAACCAATAAAAAGGGTATAGAAGGATCCTTTTTATGTGTATTTAAGCGCGCGCATGTATTTTTTTATTCTTTCTCTCCATTTACATTTATTCATAAGATATTCAACATAATTTTAATCAATTATGTTATTTCTCTAATTTCTTTTCCATTTCATCATAATTTTAATTAATTATGTTATTTCTCTAATTTCTTTTCCATTTTATCATTTTAGCAAAAAACAAGCACTAAAGAAAAATGGTTTGTTTATTCTATTTTTTTAAAATTAACTAATTACTCGATCTTCACACATGCTTGTGATCATCACCAAGCCACAAATTGCATTATTACATAATTTAGAACACAAATTCCTAATTTCACATATTATAAATAATAGTATCTCTTTGTCAATCATGAAATTAAAACAATTAATTACAAAGAACAGGTCCATTACCTCAATAGAAGAATGTTTCAAGGAAAGAAAGCAAGAAAACATCAAGTTCTCTTCTCCTTCTTCCTAAACCCTAGCTTTTGATATTTTTTTTCTCTTTAAAATAACTTTATAATCCTTTAATCACCTATTTTGATCCCTATACATATCTTAACTTTTGAGTGAATCATACATATCTTAACTTTTTTAACTACACTTAATTCTGTCATTTTTGAGTGAATCTCACAAGAATTTGAAAGAAATATTGAAAAATTCTTCCCTTTTCTTTTAGCTTCAAAACTTCCAAACAAGAGAAGAAAATTGGCCATTTATAGCCAAAATTTTTAATTTTTCACGTTGACTCCATTTAGTTTAATGTTTTCCCAATATGCCCATGTCCTTTTCTTCTCATTTAATTGATGCCTTACTACTTTTTTTTGGTTCAATTCCATCCCCCTCATACATTTATTTATTTATTTTATTTTTTATTCCACCCCATTTTTATTCCCAAATTAAAAATAAAGATATCTTTTTTTATTTATTTTCGGTCAGGTTAGATTATAACCAGGTTTTTACATAAATAACCTCATAAAATGCAAACCAAAATTAATTATGAAACTTAATTCATAGTCAATTCAACATTAAATAATAAAATTTTAAAGAATCAATTAAAAGGAAGAAAAACATTAGTAATAATTCATAATTATTGTCTTTTAATATAAATTAAATAATATTAAAATCTAAAAAGTTGCTACTGCGTGGAATAAGGCATTAGCGTATAAGAGGCATCCTCACATTTCGAGAGGTACATGCAATACCTTTCGGCTATTAAAACTACCCTTCTATCATGTCATTGAAAGTGTCACCACGTTTTTTTTTCTCAATGAGACGCGTGTCAGAGGAGAGTGGATGGTTTATTGTTGGTAGACTTCTTGTTTTTTCTCTTTTCTTTTTTCTTTCTTTCCCCTCAAACTGCTATATAATTTTCTTTAATTTTTCTATTTATCAAATTATCATGATCTCATAATTTAGAATATAAATTTAATAAATTAACTCAAATTAGCCAAATTATATATCTATCATAATAGCTTCAGTTGGCACACATTGGTTTATTTTGTCCCTTTTCGTTTATTTTATTTCATCCATTTTGTATTTAATTGCTTAAAAATTAATAAAAAAATTGTATTTTGCTATTTAATAAAAGTTTTATTTTGAGGTTGTCGTGATTGCTTTTTATATATATAATCATTATTTTTTCTTTCCTGTTTGATTAAAATAAAACAGCTTCTTTATCTCATGAGAATTATAACCCGAATTATTTTTTTTTTCTTTGAAATACGCTTGCCATGCCTGAACATTTTACAAGGAAAACCACGCGCCTCTTCTAGTATATACTATGCTAACATGGAAGTCAACAAGTCAATATATTTGACAATTACATTACTAATATACAAGTATAATAGTAAAGAAATCAATACATCAACATTCCATGGGTTAACCTGGGTGACAAATGTTGACCGACATCACATCTGTAAGGCCTCTAACATGACCAAATGTTGACACGTGCGTGCTCATGACATGTAGTTGTGAAAAAGTAAATACAATAATTTACTTCTAATGAAAATTATATTATTTATATTTATGGATAAATATTGAAAATTACATTACTTATAGTCTTGGATAAAAGGATAAGAATGTGAATAAATAATTTGAAAATATTATAATATATGCTAAATTTGCACCTTGAAAACACGGTTACTTTATCACCTATTTACTTAATAAAGTTAGGGAATGGAACATAAGATTACTTTATCTCTTACAAAAATAAGATTATACATTTTAATTATTTTATATTATTTCTTTTTTAGAAAAACAAGAGGTCTAGCAAGCCAATATATAGTACATGCTTACTCTTCGCAATCCCACATTCAAACTTTATTTAACCATTTTGACAAACATTTTACGTTTGTAGACCTATATAAAACTTAGATTTGTGATCTTTGAGATTTTGCACGGATTAATTCAGATATAATTTGTGAATTTATGAGCTTATATAGAGAGAGGGCTAGGGATTAACCAATCACCCAGTCTCCATTAAATATTTTTGGAGTGCAGAAAAATCTTATAATGCTTCCGAAATAATTAGTTGCATTTTATTATTTATTTTCAGAGATTTATTTTGAAAAAAAATTAACGAAAAGAGAAAAATTTTAATTAAAAATACATGAGTATTGAATTTTATTTTCTCTTTTCTTTTTATGTTTTTTTCTTTTTCTAAAATGAATTATAAAAAATAATTAATAGAATCACACCATAAATTACTGTATAACTTGAATATTTTCTGGGAGTTGGTTGATAATTTGTAGGATCAATTTATATTATTTTAGTTTTTATTCTACTAAATTTACAGAGGTTTTACGTTAGAAACAATACTTTTCAAATTAAATCTGTAGGATTCTGAATTATTAAATGGCTTAGTTAAATGATAAAAGGATAGGTTTAGTTATACCGAGATAGAACGGACTTCCATGGAAGGTTCACATTACATAAAATCATAAAATGAAAGGGCTATATTAAAATATTAAATTGACGAGGGGCTAAAATGATAAAATTAAAATAGTCGAGGGACGAACTGAAGGTGATTTAACTACCGTACTTTTTTGTCCCGATCCTGTTTGTTTTCCAATAAGCGTGTTTCATGCACCTGGACATGACGTGTACATGCAGAAGTAGGTCCCACAATAGACTTTCCACAAGTACACGTGGAAGTCTTTAGATTAGTGTCACGACAAATGCCAAGAACTCCATCGGTGTAATGGTACAGGTAATCCAACGGTTGATAGGAGATGAAGCAGGTCATCGTTCCTTTTAAGCAGACCATTGTTTTTTCTGAGAGCTTTCCCTACGACAACGTTTTGGCTGGGTTTTGCTGCTCTCCAGCCTGTTTCATCTAAATTAGTTCTACAAGCTCTTGTAGATATTGCCACGCAGCTTAACGGCTGTCACGGGCTGCAGACCTATGCAAGCAACGGCGTGCCTATAGATAAACTCTTGAAGAAGACGCTAGCATCCAAGCGATTCTAAGCAAAGACAAGGGATACATATATATATATATATATGGAGATAATCCTATAATGAAATATGGGGAGATAATCCCAAAAAAAAAAAACAGAAAAAGTACAATTAAAAACTCAAAATATGAAGCAGAAATGACAAGAAGCAAGGCTAGAGAGTTTGCCGTCTCTCTCCCTCTCTGAATGTGGCATGTAACTATGTATGTACCCAATAGCTGGGAGCGAAAGTCTCAAAAACACTATAAAAAAACAGAACCACTTCTCTCTTTCTGATCGCCAAGCCAACCCAAGCCTCGCCGGGTTCCATCCATATTTCTTAACTGTTCCACTTCCCGATCGTCATCATCAATGAAGCCGCCGCCACTCTTCCCTCTGAATTCCAAGTCTCTTCTCTCTTTCTCTCAAGATTCTGTCCCTTTTTTTTTTGAATTGGAATTCCCTTTTCTTTTCGTTTTTTTTTCCTCACACTTTCTCACTAACCGAACAGGAAAAAGAGAGTGTTCATGGACCCTGACGTGATCGAAATCCCACCCCCTCCAACGCCGATTGTTTCTCGCTTTAGCAGCACTAAGCAACCTAAAAACAAACAGGTTCTTTTTTAAGAAGTTGCTGTCTTTATTCAATTTCGAGCTTTTCTGTTCTCCATTAATTTTGATCATGGATTTATCTTGCTTCCTTTTATTGTTTCATTCTTTTTCCTGGGTATCTAATGTCTCTGTGATTGTCAAACATGGTGTGTTTTTGTTGTTTTTTTTGAGTAATTGAATTGGCTTTGTCATTGTCTCTGTATTTTATTGTTAACTTCAGTTTCAGTGTGTGTGGAGTTGAAAGTACTTGATTGTTGATTAGTACATAGGATTGATAGAGTTCTATTTGGCTTACAATCATTTTTTTTTTGAAGTATTGTGAGTAAGGGGTGAAGTAGATCAAAGACAATGCCAGTGTTTATGTAGGTTTTCATTACATTGAGTTTAAGCTCTTCTTTCTAGGATCTGAGTTGGGTCAATTTCATATTTTTGTATTACAAAGTGATTGTAATATCTGTTAATGCTACAATTGGTTTTATTTCCCCTACCGGTTGTTTATGTTTTCACGTGGAATCAATTAGAGAGTGAATAGGTATAAGTTATCTGAATCAAATATGAGCTCTTTTCAAAGTTTTTTGAAGTACATTTCATGAAGGGGAAAAAAGGGGCTTAGATTTTGGTGAGCTTGGCTGACAGGTGCTGCTTTTGAGCATGCATTAGGGAGGATGACCGTGTTTGGATGAGATAATAATGCTAACAGTAAGCTATTTTTGGAGAGAAGGAATGATTTAACACATTGTAAGCTTACATTTGTAACTTTGCAGGTTGCTTTGCTTTTTATTGTTTGGAATATTTTCTTTCCTCAATGCTTTGTGTTGTATTTGACCACCTATTCCAGGTGTGTCAGGACTCGGGATGGTTAAGCAGCATCTCAAGTGCAGCAGTTTTTGGTAAAGTGATGATTTTGGAGTTAAGGTGGTTACTTATAGGGTGGGATTGATTGATGAAACTAGGTCGGGAATCATATTAGTAAAGAGTGCAAATTATGAAAGTGTTCGAGGCTAGTTAGGATTTAGAATGCACAAATATAAGTTTGATTTGTTGCTAACATTGAAACAATTTCACATTCTACGTCGAAAGATGGGTCATGTCATGATTCCCCGTTTTATTTTAGTAAGAACCTGGTTTTCCAAAAAATACAACCTTGTGGAGGTTACCTTCCCCCTTCTTGAATCGAACGAGGAAGAGTGCCTAAAGGAGGAGTTCTTAGCCATCTGGTATAAGTTTTCCAAAGCCCCTGCTATAGCTGCAGTATTGAGAATTAAGGCATGTCTTCAGTAGTCCTTGTCTTAGTACTTGAGCATAGGACATCTTACAGCGGCCCAAAATCAAGGAAATACTGAAAATTCTTTCCTAGATCTTGTAATACCCTGATTTCTAACTAAGAAAGACTACTTTACTCACTACTAAAGAAAAAGGAGAAAGGAGAGACCTACTAGTTGAACTTAATAAATTGAGCTATAACAGATATTCTAACACCATTTAGGATATCTATATCTGCTAAGGAAAACAAGTGAAATAATGCGGAAAAAAATGAGGGGAATAGAAAAGCAATGAAACAAACTTCATTAAATAAATTTCTCTTGTTGTGTTGCATGAGTGGAAAAGAGAAGTGAAATCAATAAATTATGTTTTTTCTCATTGCGTTTTCATCAATAGTTAAGTTCTTTCTACCTTTCGAGGATAATATTGAGGAAATTTTCCTTTTCTCATCTTAACTCTCAAAGGAAAGACATAAAATTTCCCTTCTCTAATTTCCTTCACTTTCCTTTCACTTCTATCAGTCTATGCAATGTAATTGTAAAAGAAATATTATTTTGTAGGTTATTCTTCATGAAATAATTGATGTTGACAACGAAGAAGATCCTGTTGATGTGATGATTCTTGAAAAGAAATTTGACATAAAGAATAAAGGGAAATGTATAAGAGAGAATTCTGATGGTTTCAGTCAAGCTAAGGTATGTATTAGTTTATACAATGTACATTTGTTAGCGCTAATATATGGTGTTTCTTCTGTTTCTTCTAATTGGTATTTTTCCCTTTTTTCTAGGGTGATGTACATTTGTTAGCGCTAATATATGGTGTTTCTTCTGTTTCTTCTAATTGGTATTTTTCCCTTTTTTCTAGGGTGATGTACATTTGTTAGCGCTAATATATGGTGTTTCTTCTGTTTCTTCTAATTGGTATTTTTCCCTTTTTTCTAGGGTGATGTACATTTGTTAGCGCTAATATATGGTGTTTCTTCTGTTTCTTCTAATTGGTGTTTTTCCCTTTTTTCTAGGATGACATTTCCGATCATCTTTTCAGTTCATCCCCTGGAGCAAATAATGTGATTAACGTCGATGGTATTGATTCTGACTCATTGTATGATGATGGTGCATGTATGGATTTTTATTCTGATGACTTAATGGAGTTTGATGAGTATTCATATTTGCAATCCCATTTTGACAACGTGGATATTCCTCCTGGAGTGGAGGCGCCCATTCCTTGGCTGCCAAATTCTGATAATAATGCAAAGAAAACTGCCAATGGGCCTAATTCTTTCAATACAAGCAATCAAATGCAATCTAATGGTGGGGGTTCATGGTCATTGAAGCCTGCCCATGCAAGCAAGAAGTTGAGTTCAGGGAGTGGTTCAAGTTTTCATAACCCTATGGATTCCATGAGTCATGCTTCTGGAGTGAACCTGTCCTCCCCTTGGTCAATTCCCCAGGCTGCCCAAAGTAAGAAAGAAAAAAGCATTTCACAACATGGGAGGAGTGCCTTGAATTTTCCACCTTTCCAAAGTAAAAAAAAGCCAGCCACTTCAAATAGTTCAACTGATTATGGCTATGCAAAGCACCTAGGAGATGTTATGCTCCCTCATGGAGTTGGGACAGCACATTTGGGACATACCAGTCTTGCTCCTGAAATTTATCCAACCCCCCCTTCATTTGTGGGAGGATTGCATCATTTTCCTATTATTGGCCCTTCCATGTCTACGATTATGTCGAAATTCAAAAATTCATTTGATAACCATACAACTCATTCAAATTTCTATGATCCGTTCGATGCTTTACATATCCCTCCTGAAGAAAAGGCTGCTGGAACTCCGAAAAATGTAAATAAGGATGATATCCTCAGAAAGTTTCAACTATTCAAACGATTTGATACAGTTGAAGATCATTCAGACCATCACTATACTTCTAAAGGTTCTTTGATGAAGCAGGTGGTTACTTTAGAAGATACAGGTCATATTTCTTTTTATTATTCTCTGTTAATGATTTGTTTGCATAATGCTAGCATCCTCCTTCTGGCAGCCACCAAAGACATGGGCAAAGAGAATTCAGGAAGAGTGGAGAATCCTGGAGAATGATTTGCCAGGTAAGCTTTATACTTTCTGATTCTGATCTTTAATCATGACTATAAGCTTGACATGGGTAGTCTCCTCCTCTTCTTCTAGTGAACCTCCTTCTCCCCACTGCGCTCCCTTTGTGGTGTTCATATTAGTACCTGTTCAGATTCATTAGGGGCCTACTGAAGAGTATGAAGTACTGATAAAGTATACGATGACAAAACAATTGAGTTGAAAGGCTACCAATATTTCTGTGTATACTACCATTAAATGTCACACAAACAGTTTTTTTAATCTCATCCTAAATTTCTTTAATGCTTTTCAGCATCTAGTTGTTTCCCCCATTTGCTATTGTGAGAAACTTTATAATTTTAATAGGTCATAACTTTTCAGAAATGAAATTAGCACATAGGATAAATTTTTTCAACCATGAAAAGAATTCTCCTCTTGCATCTAGTGGTGAATAAAAGTAGAACAAGTAAAATTTTTTAGTGAGATTCTGTTTCCTTTGAAGTTTTGAACAATGGTGGAGCCAAGTGACCTGTAGAGGGTAGCCTCCCTTGAGATTTTTCTTCCTAGTATATAAATGTATTATATTGTAATGACCACCCCTCAAAATAAAATCCTAATCAGTGTTGCCAAAAGCGAAAGGCACCCTGAGGCATCAAGACTGTCAGATGGTTGAGATGCTAGGCACATGCCTAAATTAAACAAGGTGCCATGCTATAAATTCAAATAAAATATATAAAATTATAATATATAAATCACAAATATATACCTCAAAAGTTAAGGTTAGAAAATTAAAGTGAAACTCAAAATATTTTAACATGTTCATAAAAAGTTATACTATTCACCTTTGAAAACAAAATAAGATCATTTAAAAGAGCAAGTAGATTAACATAGTTAAATTTAAAATGTTAAAGTTTGGAATAAACTAAGTTGATTAAAAAAACAAAACTTAGGTTTTAGAAACAGTAAACACAACAAGGAAAAAAAAATTGTGAAGTTTGAAACTGAAGTTTTAGAAACAATAAACACGACAAGAAAAAATAATTCAATTGTGAAGTTTGATGAGTGATAAACTTGAGATTTGAGAAATCTTTTTTAGTGAAAAAATGAAGTAAAAGTTTCGGCAGAAGACATGTAAAGAAGAAATAAGATGGAGAGAGACCATACAAGTGAAGAAGAAAGAAAAAGAATGAAGAATAAACAAACAAAAAGATGGACCTGATTTTTTGGAAAATCATGGCAGCCAAATGTGCCTCCAGCTCTATTTTGATGATCCTTTTTTCCTTTTAAACTCTAATCTTTATTTTTATAATATACCCTTAAATTATTTTTGTGGTGAATAAAAAGAACATGGACAAATAGGTCAAGACACATCTCAATTAAAGAAAGTGGAAAAACAACATATATTTTGTCTAGGGGATCCCTTCAGTGCTTGGTGCTTGCACTCCAAGTGAGTGCGTAGTTAAATCATCCTGCCTGGAAAAATAAAAAGCCCTAGGTCTCACCTCATCTTGCCTAGAGTGCCTAGGTGAGCACCTCTTGACAACATTGGTCCTATATATATCATCCTATATATATCATTTAGTAATCTTTGTATTCTGAGCTTGCAAATAAAATTTATCTATGGATTTTACAGAGCAAGAAAAGTTGTACTTGAGATAACAATTGGAGTATTTTGAACTTGATATCTCCCTGAATTGTAAAAAGTCTCATTATTTCAAAATTATGCCAATGATTGGTATAATCAAGAAATTAAGTCAATTAACTATACTCTTTTTGAAAAAGAGATTGTTGAAAATTTTGATATTGATAAAAAAATTGATTAGTTTTGTATGATGAAATATATTGAGTGCAATTCAGGATACATAAGAGTTATATAAATAGAGGATTTAGTAAGGATTTTTTCATGTTTTAATACTTCTCATAATAAGTTCCGTGGATATTTAGCATTGATAAGATTTTGTTATGTTTGTGATTAATGATTTTTTTTATTGAGAAAACTTTAATTATTGCATAAATGACCTTATCTTTCTTTTTTTGTTTTGTTTTTGAGAGCTTCAATAAATTCTCCCTCCTTGCATATGCTTTTTCTTCCAATGTGATGGCGATCTTCAACATGTAACCAATGATGGAAAAAATGCAATTAGTTTGACTTTGTTGAGATTTTCTTGTCCAGTTAAAACACTACCCCTTATTCAGTAGAACATATTTCATGTGAAAAGGAAAAAAAGGTCCATTTAATCCTTTCTGAATTGCTTCTCTCCCAAGATCTGGATAATTCATTTCTCACCTTGTGTTTGTCCTGCTTCTATTATGTCAACAGATTCTATATTTGTTAGGGTTTATGAAACAAGGATGGACCTATTGAGGGCTGTAATTATTGGAGCAGAGGGTACTCCCTACCATGATGGTCTCTTTTTCTTTGATGTTTTTTTCCCCGCTGGCTACCCCAAAGTACCACCGGTAGTGATCTAGATTTTGTGTGGATTACTTTTGCATCTTCTGTTGTTCAACCATCTCATAATTTTCAATTTGTTTTGTTAGCTTGTCTACTACCATTCTGGTGGTCTTCGACTCAACCCAAACTTGTATAATTGTGGGAAGGTATGCCTCAGTCTTCTTGGAACCTGGCAGGGTAACAAGAATGAGAAGTGGCAGCCTGGAGTCTCTACTGTGCTACAAGTTCTAGTATCTATACAAGCATTGATATTGAACCAGAAGCCCTTTTTTAATGAGCCTGGATATGAACTACTGAGTGGTTCAGCTAATGGTGAAAAACGATCTCAGGAGTACAGTGAGAATACTTTTTTCTTATCACTCAAAACAATGGTTTACACAATGAGGAGGCCGCCTAAGGTGAATTTCTTGTAACTGCTTATTTTCAACAGGGATTCTTGCTGGTTTAAATTGTCTCCTGAGTTATTTGGATAATAATCTCAGGAGAAGCATAAATGATTGAAATTTTGGGTAATTTTCACCTTAGATCCACCACTAAACTGTTAATTGGAGTAGTTTTTAGTATTTAAAATATGTCAAAAATGAGAAACATTGGAAGTTTAGGAATGGGTACGAACCATGAATAACTAGAAGTCTGAATGCTAATTGTTTCTTGTGCCTGGACCCAGTGTGCTTTGTTTGAAAGTATAAAAAAACACACTATCAGTGGATGACCTTTACATCAAGAAACATACTGTTGTGATTTTTTGATGATGCTTCTGTGATTATCTTACTGCACTTCTGTGATTCTCATACAGATTATGCCTGTCATTTATTCCATCAAACTGTGCATATGAATTCTCAGCTGGTGAAACACTTGCTTACCTTTAGATTTAAAAACTAATTGATTCAAATCATCGTTGGTTGCAGCATTTTGAGGACTTTGTGCTGGGCCATTTCAACAAGCATGCTAATGATATTCTCGTGGCATGTAAGGCATATATGGATGGTGCTCAGGTGGGATGTCTGGTGAAAGGTGGGGTTCAGGATGTTGACGAGGGGGATAAGAGCTGCTCAAAGAGTTTTAAGGACTCCTTGCCTGCCTATGTCGAAATGCTGGTGAAGCAGTTCTCACAAATCGGAGTTCAAGACACTGAAAATTTCCAAACATCAGAAAACGGTGGGATAACTAATTGATTAATAGGCCCATGACTGCAATATAAATGAGTTATTGATGCGTAATCAATTTTGAAACTCGGTGGGAAGCGTCTTTACATACCTGACATGCAATATAGGTTTTCTGATTCATATCAAGAAGTTCAAAATTTAATCATGGAGAATTAGATGGTTATTCCTATAGGATGCTTATTTTTATTTTTCCGAATTGTACATGGATCTAGACAAGGACAAGTTCATAAAGTTTTATCTAATTATTCAGTTACATTGTAGAGATGGTGTTGGCAATCTGCAGTCAGGTTGAAATGCTAGGTACTAGGCTACAATTGATTTCGAAGTCTTGTTCATAGATCCATAACCATAGGGACAGCTTTCAATATTCATTTTACAACTTGTTGAATTAGGATATTGTTTCGAGTGATTAATGATTGCTTGTAGTCTCTGCTCGAGTTCTTTTGGCCACCTTCTGAAATTGGAAATATGTTGAAGAACTAGACAATTCTTTCAAAGATTGAAATGCTTTCTGGCTGTTTTTAGCTCCTGGTAATCTCGAAGGAGATGCTGGTTTTGGGAGAGTGCTCATCACAAGAAATGTCGCTCAGTGATAATACCGCTAAGTGATAATACCCGTCCCCTGCCTAAGGATCCGTTCTCTCTTTCGTTGGAGAAGTAACAGGATTTCACATTTGCCACGAGGATAAGCTTGTTACAAGGCTACGGGCTAAGGGGGTTAAAGGTTTCGGTTAATGAGTGTGTTTTCTATATTAGCGATAAATTGTAACCTTTGGCTGACAAAAGTACATTATGGATTAGGTAATTTGTTGACCATGTTGATGGACTTGCATTTACTTATGCTAATTTGCACAACAAATCAAATATTGATAATTTTTCATATTATATATATATATATATATATTTTATTAGAAGAGACTAGTTATATTTCACAATTCACTACACTGTTCATCAGACAATTTTCCTTTCAGATGCCTTAATTTTTAGTTTAGTTCCAATTTGGTAATTAAACTTTTATTTTCATTCAACTTGGTCTTTAAAAGTTTTGTTTTTTTAAGAGTTTTCTAGTCTTTTCAAATTGCATGTTATCACATTCATAGGGTTAATTGACAGACCGATTTCACATGATATAATTTTTAATTATTGTTAAAATAAAATAAAAAAATGATCAAAATTGATATCAAAATAAATTACAGGCTTTTCCCCCATGTCTACTGTTCAATAGACATATAAAACAACATTTTAGACCTTAGATTTTTATTTTTTATGTTTGGTCCTTTTCTGTTTTTGGATTTTTTTATTTTGATACCACACCTTATTTTCTTACATTTCAATCCCTAAATGTTGAAAAACAAGAGAGAGAATACCAAAAGATTTTAGAATAAAAAAAACTCTCAGATGACCAAATTTTGATCATACCTTAT
>NW_011499880.1:862679-864822 GCF_000495115.2 Populus euphratica
AGGATTTCTTTAGAAACATCATCAACTTGGACTTGGATAGTAGAAACTACTCAATATTCATTTGAATAGAAGACCTAATCCTTTTTCTTCGCTCCAATGGTTAATATTTTTTTATAAAAGGAGTCGTTACTAGGAGAGGTTGCAGATGAGTGGACCTACTGATTCAAATCTAGTTGTCCTATATAAAAGTCTTGTATAAAGAAATAGTTAGGGAATGAAAGGTATTGAAAAAAAAAAAAATGAAAGTGAAATTACTCGAAATGCTTTATAATCCTTTAGCCATATAATTGATATCATATTAAGTATGAAAATGATCTAATTTGGTGCAAACTCTCTCCTTCTCTAGGCCTAAGAATGATTTTTCATTCACACCTACTAGATATGTCCTCTAATAATAGGTGCAACCCCAAATTGAGCCATATCTATCTTGATGTATGGCTAAACCAGTATACCTCACTATTACCCATTGCCCACACCATTTTTTTAAACAAGAAGACTTTCTCCTTATAGTATTTTTTATTGGCTCATTTTGCTAGTTGATGAAAGTAAAAAACTAAAGGATTGAAGGTGCCTCTTTAATCCCACTATTCAAGATATAACCTTGTTTAAATACCCTAATTGATGGCTTCTCATTCAAAATTCTCAATAAGTCTTCAAATGAGGAAAGAATAATACATTTATTGGGATGAATCTAAGCAGGATTGGGTTATAATACCTCAAAACATTTCTTGTAAATCTTTGCAAAGGAAACAAGTATCCCAACTCGTATAAACATATGAGGGCTGTAATGATAATATTATTTCTACCATATTTGTTGATGACCTAAGAGATACGATCACCAACTTAATGAACATCCACAATATAATTTTTTGGCTAATTAGTGTCGCACGTGTCCGGCATCTCGGCGACCGTCCACCATTCTTAGAAACTGTATGGTGTAAGGGTCTATCTAGACAAATGTGGGAAGTTAAGAAATCTTGTCTCTTATCAGTAAAAATAAAATGGGAGTCACCACCTAGTATTTTGGTCATTAGAAACCCTAACTGGTCTCAAAAATAGGGTATGGAGACTGGTTGCGTAAAGGGAAGGTATTAACATCTCAACTATGCCTGACCTAAGGTAAGCTGCATTGTTTTATTATTTGATAAAATCTAAAGTCTTGTTATGATTTTGGTTGCGTTTTCTAATTGTTGGTCCGTCTAAAGGGTCAAGAAAAGTCTTTCTCTGTTAGGAGATCTTTATCTTATTAGGTAAAACCTAACTATTCTATGTCATCAAAAGAAAAAATTTTAATATCTAAAATATATATTACATGTAATGTTGTACTTCAGATACTAAAAGACAAACAAAATAATTTCTTTGTTATTTTTGAAATTTTAGCCAACATTCTCTTTATTTTAATAAACAGGTTACTAAAGCCAAAATGCATCTAAAATATTATTTTTTAATGTATGAAAAACACAACATGATTTTTTAGCTTTGAGACACTTGACCATATGCACAAATATACTCTTTTCTTTTGTCATTTTTTTTTAAAGTTGATAAAAATCAGGTATTTTAATATCATATTTGTATTTTTATGACATCAAATATAAATCAATATAAAGCAAACAAAAGGAAAGAAATTATAATTTTTCAAAAGCATTTTTGATAATTTTTTTGAATTAGGCCAGACCTGGCCCAAACATTTTGGGTTGGGCTGGGTCTGCTGGCCCATTTAAACAGTAGGTCTCTCCACTGTTCACATGCAACATGAACAATGACAAGACTCGAAGAAGAAGAAGAAAAGGAAAGTGACACAACTAAAAGATTGATGTCTTCTCCCAAGTGTAGGACTGTCGAAGTAATAAATAACCCGGCAAAACCAGGATCGAACCACAAGGAGGTTAAATGTATAAATTATAGATGACAACAACAACAACAACAACAATAACAATAATAACAATAATAATAATAGTAGTAGTAGTAGTAGTAGTAGTAATAATAATAATAATAAAGAAAAAGAAGAAGAAAAAGAAGAAGATGATGAGAACTTCAAGATGGAATATTAATGTAAGGATTAAACAATGATAATAACAAATGTCAAGGTTAGAGGATCCACTAATGGTATGTCAAACAAGTATAGCATAAACTCTTATTATTC
>NW_011499880.1:865063-904811 GCF_000495115.2 Populus euphratica
TTTTCATAACTCAGGTGTCGGTTACCATACAATATGAACTATGAAAGTGCCAAGCATTTGTTGTACAAAGTGTTATACAACATAAATCAAAATTAGTCATTTAACAAGCAAAGTATTAAAGAGTGAACAAGATAACAAATACAAACATGTTAGTATCAAACATTAAAGTCCATATTAAGTTTACACTATGCTTATTCTTACACTATTAGTGTAACCTTTTCACCTTGACATAATAAACTTAGCTAAACATAAAAAAAAAAAACAAAACAATAACATAAATAAGATAAGAGTTAACTAAGTAAAAGAAAGGAAATGAAAGGCATAAACTTGATATTAATGAAAGCAAAGCATCAATATTACAAAAAATACAAAGAGAGAAAGCAAGAGCATGATCTTGATCTAGAAACCAAGATACCTAAATGCATGGCAAATGCCTCCTTTTATAGGCCAAAAATGAAAACTATTGATTTGATGACTAATTGATGAGTGGGTGACTAACTCTTGACTTGATGACAATCCTTATCTTCTCTTGTCTGCCCAAAACGTCATTGATAACGTTAAAACGGGAGCCAGTTGCAAACATCAAAGTTGTAGGCAATTGTCTCAGCTTTCTTGTGTAAAAAATTCAGCTCATCAAAATTGGAGCCACTTGAAAACATAAAAGTTATAAGAAATTATCTCAGCTTTCTTGTGTAAAAAATTTAGGTCATTTAGACTTCTAGAACTCCAGATATGAGCCAAACACTAAACAGTACTCGGACTAGAAGACAGATTCAGACTTTTTTGTTGTTTCTCCAAATTGGACTTGAAAATGATATTTTTAGATCTTAGGCTCCATATAAAAGTTGTAAGCCTATGTCTTACCTTTCCATGCATATAAAGTAGACCTAAATCTGAGATCTACAGCTTCAGATATAACCCAATTACCGAACAGTGTTTCGGTTTGGACTACACCGGCATCTCTTTTCTAAGTTTAGCCATCTCTTTGTCCTTTCAATTTCAGTTCTTAAAATCATCAATCAATCATTTCATTTATATGATAGGTCTGCATTTAAAATAAACATTTACCATAAATTAAAGGTATCTTATATTATTAGATACATTATTATAAAACATATTTTAGTTAAGGAGTTATTGATACTTCAAGTACAAAATGATGATATAAAACCATGATAAAAATACACTTTTAACGTTATTATAAAATATGCTTTAGTTAAGGAGTTATTGATACTTCAAGTGCAAAATGATGATATAAAACCTTGATAAAAATGCACTTTTAAGTACTAATCACACCCCCCAACCAACTTATTACTAGTCCCTAGTAATCAAAGCGTTAAAACAATTTGCAAATTTCACTGATAAAAATACACTTTTAAGTACTAATCAGAAAGGAAAGAAGGCTTACCTGTGGTGACTCATGGCTATGCTAATTGCAATGGTGGTTGCAACAACATTGCTTATGGTGCCTGGGGGCACGATGGCGCGTTACTGGCATCTTTTTCTTAGCTCTGCAGAGGCAAGAGCCTCCATTTTTTTCTTTTCTTTTTATCTTCTACTCGACGAGCTACTAGTGGTGACGACGATGGCAAGGAGGCGTGATAGTAGCACTACTGGGTTAAAGGTGGCAAGCTGCGATGCTTCTCCTTCTTCTTCCTCCCTCTCCTCTGTTTTTTTCTCTTCTATTTTTTCTTTCCTTTTATTTTATTTTCTTCTCTTCTTTTCTCTTTTCTCTGCTCTATGTTTTTTTCTTTTAGTCTTCCACCTCTTTTTTGCTCTCTCTTCCCCTATTTTATAGGCAAAAAACAGGGGAGAGAGAGGCCGGGGCGGCCACTATGCTGCCGCCCCTCCACCACTTGGAAAGCTTTGGGCAAGTGGGGGTCCTTGGTCGGTGTCTTTTTGATGCTTTTCAGAGGAAGAAAGTCTGTGAAAACAAGGGGAAGAAAAATCTTCTTCTTCCCCTACCTCGCAAGTTTAGGGGAAGAAGAAGACCCCCAATGTCGTTCAAAATAGCATCGTTTGGGTCCTTTATTTTTTGTTTTCATGAACAGTATATAAAACGATGTTGTTTTGGACAAAACACGCCGTTTTATTTTTAAAAAAAGACTGCAAAAATGTGTTAGAGTTTACATTGGTCCTCAATTTGTGATTTGTTCAATTGAGTCCTCAATTGAAATTTTAATTATAAAAATCAATTCAATTGAATCCCTGTCAAATTCAATTGTCGGCCTTGAAGTTAGCCATTTTTTTCATATTGATCCTTGATCTTGAATTTATGTAATTTGACCCTCAATTAAGTAATAAAATTTTAATTTATTTAATTTGGCCCCTAATTTAGTTTAATTGTAGCCTCTCTATTTATGCATGTTTTTTATTTTGGTTTTTGGTTTCAGATTTCTTCAATTAAGTTCCTAATTGGCCATCATACATCAATATTTATACAATTAAGTCCCTGATTTGACCCAATTAACTCTTAACAATTATATTTTGGCCTTAGAACTTGAATTTCTTCCAATTAAAACCCAAGTTAACTCCAAAATGAATTTTTCTTGCAATCAAAACCTCCATAAATTCAATTAAATCTTCAATAAAATTTAATTGAGTCCATAAATGTCTGATTTTAAACTTTTCTTTCTTAAATTGAATTTTCTTTGTCAACATGACACTCATTAATTAACAAAATACTGTCAAATTTTAAATTTTGTATTTTTAAACCTCCTCAACCAATTTTTAGTTATTTTCTAAGCGCTTTGCATCCTCTTCTCAATGCTATTATTTTTTAATGATATTTTTGTATTTTTTAAAAAGAGAGAAAATATGAATTGGAGAATAACAAAAAAATGAGTCATGAAAATTAACATTAGTCATGCATACTTGGTCCTAACTTATTGAACTCTATATATCATCCATAGGAGTCTTGGGCAGTATTAGTAGTCCTTTCAGGTTAGACACCTCCTGGTGGACATCCTCGTCTTTTCTTTTAGCAAAAGAAAGTTAGGCACCATCCCTTTCAGATTTAAAGCCAGTTTTTATGGTCAAAGATTCTTAACGAATGACTTTCGTTTCAAGTTGGAAACTAAAATCACCTTTAGAGGATATATTTCATTTTTCTTTTCTAAAGGTCATGATGATAGGAGAAAGAAAAAATTGGAGAAGGTTTTATAAAAGCACAAGGAAAGAAGATTTAGTTTCCATAGTCGATGAATTCCTCCCTACTAGTAAATTGCTATCTTCTTCTAAAATATTAGAAATACCTAAGTTACCAATAGCCTACAATATTTATTGAGCACAGTTGGATGGTCTTTCTAAAAATTTTTTTTTTTCCTTTAGAAATCTTTTTAGATTTACAAAGTTCTATCGCCTCTTCTCAAAGAAAAACAAGACATCTACTGCCCGATTGTTTCCCTAAAAATATCTTAATCTTTTAACGCAAGATTACGCATTAAAAGTTTGGGGGGACAACTGATGAGTTAATTTTTAGTTAAGATTTTTATTAAAAAAATCTTCTTAAATAAAATGGGTTTAAAAGACATGTTAAACCCAATGTATTTAGGTTTGGCAATCAACCAAGTTTAAGGTGGTGTGTGTTTAACAAATATACTAGACTTGAAGAACTTGGAGATGGTAGTCAGGCAAGTCCAAAAAAACTTGGGTCCGATAAATATGTCATGTCTAAGGTAACGAAAGTCTGGCAAACATGTTAAACCTAAAAAACTTAAGGTTCGTAGTTAGCCAAGTCTAAGATAATATGTATTTGACAAACATACCGGAACCAAAAAACTTAGACTTGGTAGTTAGGCAAGCCTAAGATAACGTGGTCTGAAAAATATATCAGACCTAAAGAATTTGGACTTGGCAATCAATCAAGTCTAATGTAACATAGGTCTAGCAATCTCTTAAATAAAATAGGTTTGAAAAACATACTAGATCCAATGTATTTGGATTTGGCATGCTACCAAGCCTAATATAACATGGATATGAAAAACAAGTCAAATCCAAAAAACTTGAATTTTATAGTAAGTCAAGTCTAAGAAAACTTGATTCTGGTAAACATGTTAAACCTAAATAACTTGGGCTTGACAATCAACCAAGTCTAAGATAATAAGGATTTGATAAATATATCAGAATCAAATAACTTGGACTTGACAATTAGCCTAACCTAAAATAACATGGATTTAAAAAATATATCAATTTCAAAGAATTTAAACTTGATAGCCCTTTAATTTTAAAATAACATGAGTCTGTAAAATATTCTAGAACCAAAAAATTTACACTTTGACAAAGCCAGAATAATATGTAGAAAACATGTCAGACCAAGCTTGGCAGGGTTGATTAGCCGCTTCCGTTTCAGGCTGGACACATGCCCTTCTTGTACAACTGTTTTTGTGGCTCCCCTTGGCTTTTCGTTTGGGTGCTTTTTTTTTTGTTATTTTCACTTAATTGTCAAAATCTAGCTTGGTATGGTTATGCAAGGGTCCAGTCCTATTCTGAGCTATTTTTTTCTGGGATAGTGATGGCTGCTGCAGTTTTGTTCTCTGCTTCCCTGCTATGTGGCTAACATTAGCAAGCCGTAATCAAATGCATCAATTGCAATATATATATTGATTAGTAGCTTCGAAGTTTCTGGGTAGTGCTATTAATTCAGTCACCAGGCTAGATTTTGTTCTGTTAGTTATTGTGGATAATCTTATAACAAGATGCAGTCAAGCATATGGACATCTTTCTTCTCATCTGCTTCAAATTACAAATACACAATGACCGTTCGTAACATCTCGCTCCAAGATGAATACATTACCTCATGATGATCGAGACAACTAGCTTGAGCTTTGCATGGAACTAAGCGTGTGATATCAGACAAGTGAAGTAACATATCAGTTGAGACTTCGGGATTGAAGTTGCTTCTCCCTGTCCTCCCTTTTCATACAAACTTAAACATGAAAACCTTCTGCATCTTCACGTAGCTTGCCTACTGAGGGCAAGAAGAAGAAAAAACAAAAACAAAATTAAGGAAAACAACGGCAAATGAAAGTGTCATATTGTTTTTAAACATTCTCCTTCCCTGGGGTCTGAACAACGATATGTTTCTATGAGTAGACAAGACTGAGAATCACCTCCATCTCCATACGTACAGGCTTTCTTTATTGGTGACACAAACTTTGGATTCTGTATAGTCAATAAAGTACAAAACACCCACTCTGTTTCCTTTGTGAGAACAAGTAATAACAAATATACTGCCCCAATAATATAAGCTAGTCCCAAATAGTAACAAAAACAGCCACATTTTATTAAATCCAACTATGATGCCTCAAAAACCTTGTATTTTAAGCATAGCCACATGTTCCATATTGACATTTAACCCCCGGGGAACACTTATTGTTGCATTTCCCACAATTACTGGCGTTGTAAATGATGTTTGTACATTTTCCATTGCAGCAAGACTCTCCAAATTTGCACTTTTTACCACATTGTCCACAGTTGTTCTTGTCTCCAAGAACATTGCGGCAATGTTTCTTGCAACAGTAAAGCAGGCCCGTGCCTTTGTTGGCCGAAACGCCATTACATTTGTTATTTCGCTCAGCGTTACATCGTGCACCTTTCTTTATTACAGTGGCCAAGAACCGGCTTCTTGATCTGAAATTGACTGGTGGGGTGTCAAGAACATACTCTTCATCTTCATCTTCTATATCGACCGATAAGGTTCTTTGAGTGTGCAAGGCTAGGAGGATGGAAACGACCAGGGAGAGAATGGTTGCAAGTTTGAGTAGAGAACTGGCCATTCTCTAAAAATAGGTGGGAATGTGTCTTCAAGAGTAAGGGAGCTGGAGGTTATTTTAAACTGCAAGCTTGTGATAAAAAAACTCCATAATTAATACGAGGGAAGGAAAGTGCTGCCTCGGAGTCTCTTGTACAGGCTGGTGAAGTTTTTGTACTAATTAGTATAAAATGATAATAGATTCTTGGCTTAGTCAAATAATTATAATTTGACTAATTCGAATCATGAAAGCCTGGCTATGCCTCTAAATTCTAACTTCGAAATTTGAATTGATGTCCAATTAATTTAAGGAGACCCTAGATCCTTAGGGTATCCAATTGATAACTTAATTGTCCCATTACAATTTATTTCTGATAAAATTAATACGGGCATTAATAGAAATTGTAAATATTTATGCCGTGGAGTTGTTAAAGCTAGCTCGAGTCTTGCAATAAAAAATACGTTAAGTACCAATAAACTCCAATCTCTTTGTAAGTTATACTATAGGTGATTTTATCCTTAATCATGGTTAGATAGGTCGGACATAATAATAATAATATAAATTATATTTTAAAATATTATTTATTAATTTATATTTTTTTATTAAAATAATTTTTTAATATGATATTATAGTATTGATGATTAAACATTATTAGTTTGGATATTATTATTATCTTTAAATTAATAAAATTTAAGTTTTAAATTATTTTTTAATATGGTATTATAGTATTGACAGTTATTAGTTTGAATATTATTATTATATTTAAATTAATAAAATTTAAGTTTTAAATTTAAAAAGATTTTATTTAAAAAATATGTTAAATAATTATAAAATAATATAAATAATTGTTTTATATTATTTGGTTGGGGCTACTTACTGATCATTTGACGGTGACCCTGGCTGGCTAATTGCCTGACCACGAAGGCTAGGTAGGTCGCCTGTGAACGTGAGTGATCTTCTTTCCCGGCAGCAAATGCGTTGAAAGCCACCATTGGAACACGCTTCTCAACTGGTGATCACAGCAATGAGAGATTAATGAAGGATGGAGGTGTGCGGTGTGCCATATTATATGATTCGTCGGTTCCATAAACAAATCTTAATATCTAAACTATAAAATTATTAATACGGTTGACATGCCTCGTTCCTCTAATGAGCTCAAGTTTTCATCGATCTCCAACTGTGATCATACCAAAACGCGTTGACTCCATAACCCTACGGATATTCTCTTGTTTTGTGTTTCCAGATCAAATCACATGCGCCGCGAGAACTGATAGTCCACTGCTGCTGCTTCTTTCTCATTTCTACATTCTTCTTCTAGAATGGCATGTTGCTGCAATACTTTACCTAGAAGGGCAGCAAACAGGGCAGTGTGTGATTGATCGATGAAGATATTGAAGTCGTTACATGCTGCTTCTTCTTGTTCTTTTAAACCATCGGGTGTCGTAAAACAAATTTTCACGTCTAGGGGCCGAGATTTTTCTCGATCGAATTTAGGCACGTCGACTTTGCATGCAGACTAAAAGCATTCATGAGAATTCTTCTGCTTACAGCTTTCTCTTTAATTCAACCTTGAAATGATAACATAAAAAGTGAATCCTTGAAGGTTCTGTGCATTCTTCAATTCATAAAACAAAGCACAAAAAGCAGTTTCTTTCAGAAAGTCTATTCACATCAAAGTTGAATTAATATGTTCATCTCGTGCTTGTACAAAAATAAATTCAAGGACATGAATATAAAACAGCGACTGGATTGTTTTAATGAATCTATTATAACCTGTCACGGGAGTGCTTCAAAGACGTGTAATTCGAGGCTGCTGGATGCAACTTGGCAAAGAGAAACTAATTTGATTTCAGTTTCCTGGTTGCATTAATTGATATTTACTACCAAGAATGTCGAAGTCCCAATATATCATAATGCAAGTGTGATCTCTGGTTAAATGAATCTGAAACAATATTTGTCGGAGAAAATTGACTTGGAACCATTACATCTACGTACCACCAGCTAGCTAGCTAGCATCGGAATATACAACTATTTCTATCGACTTGTTGCAGGCATTCAAGTATATATTGGCCCAGGTTGTCCGAAGTTATCAAACAACTAGGACAGCTTCGAGGACGAAACAAGACTCTAAGCCATCATGTGTCCTCGGATCCGTGTGAAAATCTTCTGAAACTAAGTAAATGATGGATAACAAATCGAAAAATCGGGTCTGGAGAAACAAAATGATGTGGTGGTGTAAATATGTTTCGTCGGAGGGGAGGCTTTTCTTGTCTTGTTATGCATGGGCATTTTTATTTCAGTGCTGTTGGCTATTTTGCATTCATTAGCAGTGCAAAATTTCCCAACCAAATAATTATAAATTTGAATATCTTTACCTATTAAAGTCTTGCATAATTATTAATTTTAAAACTCATAAAATAAATATATATATATATATATATATATATATATTCAAACATTCATATAAATAAATAAAAAATAACGCAACCATGTGCATGAAGCGTGCATGGGAACTATTATGGACAGCCCAAGTCGTTGACCTGGCACTAAAAGAGACCTCTTCGTTGGTTAAGGAATGCATCCTGTGTTTAGCTTTCGTATTTTGCTCTAGTTCATATTGAAAAAATTAAAATTAAAATTAAAATTAAAATTAAAACTAAAATGGCATCATGCGTGTTTAATTAGTGGCCAGCTAAACAACAATCTTCTAATTCTACTTCTCCATTTAGCATTGATCTTCTCAATTTGGCTTTGGTTTGAACGAAAGATAGTTAGCTAACCTGTTTCTTTCCTCTGGTTTAGTTTTTCAAAACCATTTAAGTTTTTCATTTTCTCATCCAATACTTTCATTTAAAAGTAAAATCTGAACTTCAAAATTAAAATAATAATAATTAAGTTTGCTATCATTTATTTACTAGAGAATAATATAAAATTATTAGTCAGACTTCATCTAATAATTAAATTTTTAAACCAGATAATTCTTTAATATTATTATGGCATTATTCCTCGTTGTAACTATTTTCTTGTTGGAATTTGTTAATTTTAAGTATTAAATCTCATACTTGTTCAAAAATCCACTTAGAATATCCATTGTTTTCTCATTGAGTATCTCAACTGTCCAATCCAGCTTGTCTACCCAATTAGTTATTTATAGTAGAGGTGATTATTTTTAGTTTGATTTAATTTTTATTAAAAAAAAATAATTAAACCAAAAGTTTTAAAAAAATCAAAATCGATTCAAATCGACTGATTTTGGTTTAGTTCGATTCGGTTTTTTAAGAATAAAAACTAATTTAAACCGATTTGGCTCGATTTTTCTAGTTTGACTCAATTTTTTTGATTTGGCTATGTTTTTCTTGTTTTTTCGATTTGGATTTGATTCAGTTTGGTTTTTTTGATTTTGTACTTATAAAATTGAAACTAAACCGAACCAGCTAATTTTTAAAAAAAAATTAATCGGTTTTTTTGGTTCGGTTTTTTTTTTTTTAATTTTCTCGATTTAATTAATTTTTTTTATTTTTTTACTCACCTCTAATTTATATAATAAATAACCCTAATGTCATGCCATGAATGTAAGTTCAAGCTTTAATTCCCACATTGCTTCGTAATCAATCAACTAAGATTTGCAGTCTTAATTGTATTTGTTGTTATTTTAATAATTGCTACGTACAATAGCTTATTAATCGCTCTAGATTGAATTAATAATTTGCGAATATAAAAAGTCTGTAGGGTTAATTTTATTTCACTCATTCGATTTAGCAATATACAAAATGAAGTGAAATCCCAAACTTTTTTAGCACATCAAACACACAAGGAAAGAGCCAAGTTGAACTTGAAAGGACCATAAGAACATTGTTTGGTTGCTCTGTGGATTTCTATTCGAAACACAACTAGCTCTAATTGACTAAATTTCTTTTAATTAGGGAAATTGTTAATTTAAAGCCCAGAACAGAATGTAAATGATACGAAGACAAACTATATAATATATCATAATAAACTTTTGAACTTGAAATTTATTTTTCAACATGTTTTGAATTGATATTTTTAATTAGAAAATACAACACATATTTTAAATCACAATTATTCACTAATTTTGATTTATATTTTGTCATTATCTTCTTAGTCTCTTAAAAAAAAATTAATCTTAACTTTATTAATTAGTGTTAATTGAGTTTTATAAGTATGTTAGGACTTGACGGGTGTGATTTCATATGGTTTTGAGTTAAGAAAGTACAGTCCAATTATCAAACTTTAGTATTTCCTTAAGTTTCAAGCCATTGAAGTTTTAAAATGAAAAAATAAATATTTTATTAGACATAAAACAATATATATTTATAAATAATCTATTAGCTATGATTTGATTGTTTAAGAATGGATCAATCCCTTATCATTTTTAGAGCTTAATAAAATGACTAAATTATCAGATAATAATATAAATTATATCTTGAGATCTCACTGAATAGTTTAAGTTTTTAAATTGAATTGATTTTTTGATATGTTATCACAACATTAATGACCAAGTAGTCACAAATTTGAATTTTATCATTCTCATTTATTTAATAAAAATTAAGTATAAGATCTTGTAAGCATGTGTAAATTTCAAACCCAAAGAGTCTTTACTTGAGGGAATATATTAGAGAATAATATAAATTATATTTTAAAACCTCATATAAGAAATTAAACTTTTAGGTTGAATTGATTATTTGACATAGATTACCTTTAAAAGCAAGATTAAAAAAACAATTGACTTTCAAGTGCTTTTTTAGTATCTCACTTTTTCAAGTATAGTAAAATGACTAAATTACTAATACAAATAACAATCCTTCCACTAGCGTCAAGGGATTCTTAGTATTTTCATCATTTTTTTTTGTAATAATCAATTTGATTGAAGAGCAATTTAATAATTGAATAAATATAAATATTATTATAAAAATATTGTTGACATGTGTGTAGTTGTTGTGCCATTTGAGCAACATGTACATGGGGGTGGTCTAGTGGCCAAATTGACATGGTAGTGTTTGAATTGTCTTGGCGGCCTTTCTATTTGTAAATGGTGTGTATAGTTAACAAACCTCTATATTTTTATCGATGACCTTTTCCTTTTCCTTTCTTTTTTCACTCGTTGATTTTCATGTTTGACCCTTAAAATTTTCAATGCAGCCCTTTAATTTTATTTTTTCTTTAGATATGTTCCATATTATTTTTTTTATTTTTTTTCTTTACTTTCTTCATCCTTCAATTTTTTTTCATTTGTCATATTGGTTCTCATTCTTTCGATTTCTATTTATTTTATTTTAGATGATGTTTTAAAATTAATTTTTTTTGACAATTTCATCCTCCTTTAGTTTTATATCATATCTAATTTGATCCTTATTCTTTTGATTTTTATTATTTTACTTTATAAAATTTTTTAAATTCCTATTTTTTTTTAATTTATCATCTAACATTAAATTGAATTGAGCTTTGATTGAGCTCTAGTCTAAGATTTTAATGGATTATAGGTTTAAGAGATTAATATAATTTTAGGAGATTCATCCAATTTTGTGTTTTGTTTTCTTTTTTTTAAGCTCATATTTTTTTAGTTTAATCTTTCGATATTTATTTAATTGAATATTAGACTTTATTGTTTTTTATATGTTTTTTTATAGGACTTTTCATTGATTTTTTAAATAATTTGGGTTGTCTCTCCTATTAACATTGAATTGTTTAATAATTTGAGTTTGATAATTTTTCTTATTTATATTATTAAACTAGCCAAGCTTGTTAAACATGTCACACTCAAAATCATAACGAGCTCATAAAAAACAAAAGCTTGTTTATGTTTAGGGTAAAGATGGAAATATATGTTATTATCTCATATTATGATTATTAGAAAACCTTAACTAGTTTGTCAAGTTTCAAGTTATGAGACTAATTATACTAAATTGAAGATATTATCATTTTGAAGTATTTTACCCGAAGTAATTTGCATTGCTAATTGTTTTATATTATTATTAGTCTATTATGCCTATCCTATTAATGATCTATCTATACAAGTCTATTGTGATGATTTAAACTCAATGCAGGTTTTATAATTGTTCATTATAAGATCTTGATTATTTTTATCATTCTTATTTTTTGGTGAATTGATATTTTTATGCTTATTTACTCTAGATCATGATTTGTGAATATTAATAGTTTATCAAATCATGTTATAAGTAATTAGATGGGCTTGTATTGGGCTCATTGAACCCAACCAAAATCTCATAAAGAGTTTATGAATAATACTTTGTTAAGATTCATTTATTATATATTACTTAAGATTCATTTGTAATATTTATTGAATAAATAAAGATTATATGCCCAAGTCTTACTTAAGCAGTGACCATTATAGGTTCATTTACTTGAAATATGATCTAGTGATATGAAGATCCCCTATGAACTTAGTTTTAACAAATGACGTTTTATGGTTTACTTGTTTTTAAGGTGTGTTACTTAACAATTACCTTTTTATGATTTAGTTTTTTTATTGATGCATTTCATTAATGTTTGTACACAACAATTTTATGACTTGTGTATGTACATTCACAACAAACAAACAATCTTTTCCTTTTGCATACATGTAAACTAATTAAAAAAACAAATACTCCTAATTGTTTGGTGAATATTGGACTTCAACATTTATAAAACTTGTTTGTTATTTAAAGATCAAAAGAATGAGTTACTCTTCTTGATATCAAAATGTAATGACCCATGTTGAGTATATTTTATCCTAAAACACTAAGAGTGAAAAATAAGACATTTTTTATATGATTTGTGAAAAAATAAAGATAGGTATTTTTTTCTTTAATTTTAAATGGTATGTCAATCTAATAAGACTTTCAATGTGAGTCGAGACCTAATAGGTCTTGAAAACTTGTTATAATTTTCAAAAATACATAAATGTGTAATTTTAATGCCTTTGGGATTAAAACCAAATGGAAAACACCATTGTTTTTAGGCACATTCTATTCTCGAATACAAGCTTGATGTATAACAATATAAGGATGATCAAGAACATACCAAATGCAAGAAGTAAATGGTTTATGGGATTTAGCTAAAATGCAACTTTGAAAAACAAAAAAAAAAGAGTTTGAATAATACAAGACTTTAGAATATATAGATCTTTTAGAAAATCTACCTTGGTTGGCTTGGGGTAACTCTAAAAAAAAAAAAAAAACTAGACATAATTTGTAAGTTAGGAAACACCAACAGAAGAGTATAAGCTCATCTATAGTTGCACACAACTAAAGATAAACAAGGAATTAACAAACATAAAGTATCATTTTGAAGCAATATAAAGTCCATAATACTTTTAAGTACCATTTTTGAATATCAATTGATTTTATTTTTCAAAAGTTGCTTATCATGATTGAATATTAGAACTAGCATATACCTAACTCAAAGATTTTATTTTTAGAAGTATACACAAGGTAAATAAAACCAAAACAATAATTAGAACAACCATATAGTTCAAAACTTTATCAACATCATTCTTCTAACCACAATAATGACATCTTTGAAATTTCTAGACATATGTGATTTTCATATCATAGTAACATTAACATTCTAAGAATCATAGACATAAGCAATGTTACATTATAGTAGGCCTCATAAATAGTCATATATCACAGTAGGTATTATTACAACATGCAAACTAAAACCTTTAAAGAAAAGAAAATGAAATGGAGAGAGATATTAAAAAAAAATATAATGCTAATTGTGAGAGCTGTTTAACAAATGATCCTAAAAATGACAAGGACAACACCTAAATCTAATCTAAACAATACCAAAATCTATATAAAAAAATGATAGTAAGATGATATCTAGCTGAGAGAAGAGAAAAATTTAGTGCCTCGGAATTGAGAGTGTTTTCAAAGAAGAAGATGAAAGAACAAATTATTTGTATATTAATGGGTCAAAACATTTGATGTGGTCAAAGATCAATTTGATCCCCGAATTCCAACACTTTTTTTTTTAAATAATGCCTATGAAGTTTTAATTTCTTAATGTGAATTATGTATATAGCTAAATAATTAAAATGTCTCAATTAGGTCCTAACCACATTTAAAACAAACCTTTGATTTCTCCATTCTTCAAATAGGTCTTTGGATTTAAAAGTCAACTTAATTAAAGGAAAAAACAATTATCAGAGTTAGAGTTTGTTCAATTAACAAGTTTTTTTAATGTTAAATGTCATCTTTTTAAGTTGGGTTTTAATTGGGGTTTGACTTGATATTTTACTTTAATTGGTTTCAGGTAGGGTTCTTGAGATGTCAGAGGGGTGAAAAACATTTGGTTAATGTTTAATTTGCAAAAATTAAATGAAATTATATTGATTTAAAATAATTAAAGTTATGGGGACCTAAATTGAACAACAAATAAATATTCAACCTCTTTTTCTTGAAAGAATCAGAACATGATTGCACGAGCAGGGAAAAGATCAACCCTATTTTTTTTGTCACTAAATTTCTTTTCTCTTCAATTTGATCCATTCAATGATATTTTTTAGTTGCCTAAATAAGAGGATACCAAGATGTCGAGGAAACATTCTAATGCGCAGTTGATGCTCGATTTTATAAAATTAAGTTGAAATTTATTTATCTCGCACAATTAAGGTTTTAAAGACTAAATTTGAAACCAAAAACAATTACAGGAATTGGAATAAATAGGTAGCGTCAAAAAGGTTAGCTCATACATTGGACGTGTCAACATATGAAAGATGTTGCCACACTCAAGTGGCATGAGTGGTGTTGTACGGTAGTAAAATGTTGCCTTATCTCAAAGAGCCTTTGCTGGTGATGCGACGTGTGTACATATGGGTGGCGTGTGTGTCCTTTTTTATTTTTCTTTCTCTTCTCTCTTTGCTCTTTGCTCTTTTCTTTCCTTTTTTTTTAATGTAAATTTTCCAAGGCATCTTGCCTTTTTTTTTAATAAATTTTGGTCCTTATTATTTTAATTTCTATTTGTTTTGTATTAGATTTTTTTAGTTTTTTTTTTAATTTCATCCCTTTACATAAGGTTGATCAAGAATTGAGCTTCGTGATATTTTTTTATTTGCCTTTTATAAAATAATCTTAAACTCATTACCCAGGTTATGAGTTTGTAAGGTTAACTGACACGATCAAAAGATTGATGTCTTATCTCAAGTGTAGAAGTGTCGAAGCAATAAACAACTTGGTAAGGCAAGGGTCGAACCACATGGAGGTGAACTATATAAAATTATAAATAACAAATAAAAAGGAGTTGAAGATAACTTTTAAGATGTGATATTGATGTGAGTATTGATCAAAGATAAAAGCAATTATCAAGGTTAGAGGATCCACTAATATTATTAGAAATAAGTATAGTATAAACTCTTTTTGTTAATCAACTATAAACTACACACAAAGTAGGTTTCATTTGGATGATTATCCTTAATAGTTCATTATAAATTTTTAACATGATCATATTAATTATCTTATTTTAGTGACATCATACTTTTAAATATTGTTAGAAATTCATGATGTTAACAATAAATCAAGTTCCTTTCATAGTATAGGTGTCGGTTATACGATACAGTAGGCTATAAAAGTGTTAAATATTTATTATACCAAAGGTTATACAATACAAATTTAGATTAATCATTTAACAAGTAAGATATTAAGAATTAGTAAGATAAAAATATAAGACATGTTAGTAACAAACTTTCTTTGATATAAATATTGAAGTCCATATTGAGTTTATATTATACCTATTTTAACACCATTAGTGAAACATTTTCACCTTGATATAATAAACTTAGCTAAACATAATAAAAAAGAAAAACATAAATAAACAATATAAGAACATAAACATGATATAAGTTAATTAAGTATAGTAAATGGAATGAAAAATATAAATAAAAGATTAATAGTATAACATAATATAAAACTTGAATATTACAAAATACAAATAAAGAGAGTGATCTTGATTTGAACACTAAGATATATAAATATATAGCAAATGCTTTCTTTTATAGGCTAAAATTTATAACTATTGATTTGATGACTAATTATTAAGTTGGTGGCCACCTCTTGACTTGGTGATAACCATTATCTTCTTGTCTAAACAAAACATTATTGCTAACGTCAAAATTTTAACAGATAATCTTCATGAAAGTTATGGGCATTTGCCTCAGCTTTTCAACAAAACAAGAATGAGCTTATTTGGACTTCTAGAACTCGAGATATGAGCTGAACATTGAATAGTATCTGGGTTGTATAATAAATTCTGACTTCTTTTTTGTTGCTATAATTTGAACTTGAAAACGACCGTTTTGAATTTTGAACTCTTATGAATGTTTTAGACTTATGACTTAGCTTTACATTCTTAAAAACTAAATCTAAATCCAAGTTCTATAACTCTAGTTATAATCAAATAACTGATCCAAGTTCTATAACTCCAGTTATAATCAAATAACCGAATGGTATTCTAGTTTGAATTAAACTAGCATCACTTTTCCAAGCTTAGCTCTCTCTTTATCTTATCAATTTCAATAGTTAAACAAATCAATCAATCATTTGAATTGTGAAACATGCCTATATTTGAAATGAGCATTTACCATAAATTAAAGATATCTTATATTATTAGACTTGTTATTATAAAACATACTCAAGTTAAAAAAATTTAATGATATTTTCAGTATAATATGATAATATAAAATCTTACTAAAAATGCACTTTTAAGTACTAATCATTAGCCTAAATTGACATATATCTTTCTTAGGTTCTTTTTTAAAATTGATTTTTTTTAAATTTTATTCTTTAACATTAGGTTAATTGGGGATTGTACTTCATAATTTTTTTTTTCCTTTCTATGGAGTTATCTTAGTCTTATAATCTGGATTACAAGTTTAATGAGTTATCTAGTTTAACCTGATTCCTTTTTTTTTTCATCATTTTCTAAAAATTAGATTTTTTATAATTTTCATCCTTCAATATTTGGTTGGTTTGAGAATTTAAATTTATATTTTTTTTAAGTTGCTTTCTATGAGATTATCTTACTCTCATAACTCAAATTATTTATTCAAAGACTAAATTGGGTTCGTTCATGTTATTTTTTTTTATCATTTTCAATTAATTATTTTTTTTAATTTTGTCTTTCTATATAAGGTTGGTTGAGAATTGAATTTTTATTATTTTTTATTTTTTTATAAGTGTTATTATATTCTCATGATCCAGGTCATGTATTTTGCGGTTTAACCAAGGTTGCTCTAGATCAATTCAATATATCGTTGTTTAAATATTTTAAAAAAATATATGTTATTTGATATTTAAAAAAATGTTGTCTAATATACATAACATTTTTATTCATGATTAGTTATTTTTTAAGCCTTTACATTATTTCTACAATTTAAAAAAATTTCATCCATAGGTAGAATTGGCAAATATATATATATATATATATATATATATATATATATAACTTTGTCAAATTCTTATAAAATAAAATAGGGATGTTAATGGGGTATCACATTTAATTATTTATTTCAAATTTCCATTTCCTACATTCATTTCTTCATGTACATCAAACATCACTAAATGATTTTAATTAAAAAAAATAAATATTGAAAAATAATTTATTTTCTAAAAAAATGTTTTTCCTATCCTCCCAGTATATTATGTTTTTGTTCCTTATTCCTATCCTCCCAGTATATTATGTTTTTCTTCCTTAAAAAAAAAAAAACTTTTAGTTAAATTAAAGGCCATGGAATAGTAGTAAAAACGAGAATTTGAATGGCGTTTTTAGCCATATAAGTGATTCTCACGGGGGATGGCTATATCGAGTCCCGACTATGGTTCTCCAATTTATTAGTATCGTTTTTTCTTACCTGATTAGAGGATTTTTTTTTATTATATGTTAATCAAAATTAAATCTATATCTTGGTAATTTATAGTTTATTTATTTTTTATTTTAAAAGTATTTTTTTATGTTTTTTACTTTAAATTATTGTTTTTTGTATTTTCAAATAGTTTTGATGTTATGATGTAAGAAATAAAACTTAAAAAATAAAAATATTATTTTAATATATTTTTAAATAAAGATATTTTAAAAAACAATTATTTCCATAATATTACTTCATTGTGTATTTAAAAAATAAATTTAAATGGATGCTTTCCTAAAATTAGAACTCAAGGAAGTGAACAAACTCCCTTGACTTTGTGACCTTCGCAATTGTTATGTATTATATATTATAATATACTTAATAACATATTAATATATTTTATTCTATGATGATAATGAAAGATAAGGAACTAGTTTACTTTAAATATCTTCAGAAATTTTAAGTGAACAAAATAATAAAAAAAGAATGATAATTTTCTAGGTTTCATATATTTTATGTTAATATAATAAGTTTTAATCCTTGGAAATCTCTTATTTTAGAATCAACTTTTTGAGAAAGAGAAAGTAACTATTAAAAAAACAAAATAAAGTAATATTTCAATTTTAAAAAAGTAAAATTAGAAGTTATTATTCAAATATAATGTTTATCTATCTAAAGAATTGAAAATATAAGTTTTTTTCATAATTTAAATTGCACTAGTTTGAAAAACACACACACGCACATATATCCCTCATAGTTTTTCTTCAGAAGTTTTCCAATGTTATTCAAGTAAACTTAAATAAGAATAATAAAATATATTTATTTTATATAAAATCACTTTATCAATATAAGAAATTAAAATTATCTTGTTTTATGTGCATTTTCATATTTGATTAATACCATAAATATTTT
Source organism: Populus euphratica (assembly GCF_000495115.2). NCBI lineage: Eukaryota > Viridiplantae > Streptophyta > Magnoliopsida > Malpighiales > Salicaceae > Populus > Populus euphratica. The sequence continues at coordinate 883,589 of NW_011499880.1, forward strand.
TCATTACTAATAATATAAAATATTTATTTTTTTAGAGTTGGTAAGCATAATTTGTTTTCATGATAATTCAATTCAATATAAATACATTAAAATAATACTTGATATTTATATTATGACAAGTACAAAGATGATTATTATAAATTATAGTTTGTTTTGTTTTTAAATATTGATGGTCTTCATAACTTATTTGCATGGTCCCATAATAAATTACATGCAAAACACAGGGAAATGAAAAGAAGAATTGCACTATTCACGTATTTTTTTTTCAATGTGTTAATTTTTTTAATATTTTTTAAAAAAACATTAGTATAAAGTGAATTAAATTCATTCTCACTATAATATTAATTTTATACCTGATAATATTTTATCTATGCTAAAAAAATTATGAAAATTATAGTTCTTATCGAATGAATTTTGTACGTAATGAAATTATAAATAATTTAATGAAATAATAAAAAATATTTTTTATTTGATGATGTAATATGTAGTTTAATGTAATAATAAAAAATATTTTTTATTTTATGATATAATATGAGTAATTAATTCTATAATATTTAAATTTAAAATCATCAATATTAATATATATTTTTTAAAATTATTTTATAACCTTAATTTCAAAATCATTCTTAACCAAACACATTAAACTATTTTTTCTTTAACCTCAATTTTAATAAAACATCTATTTTTTCAAATTAACTTTAATTAAAAATAATTTTTATAAAATAATTTTTTTTAAATTATAATAATAACTATAATAATTACCACAATATCATACAGGCTTTTAGGAACCAATATAAATTAGTCATCAAATTGAACTAATAGAATAAGCCCAGGAGAATAATAGTAGGCCTATTACCTCATTTGTTCTCGTTAGGAAGGAAGCCCACGAAAACCTCATATTATACATCCCCCTCTCAACGTCTCTCTGTGCGCTCCACCAAAATATTTCAAATTCAAAAGACCTCTCTCTCTCTCTCTCTCTCTCTCTCTCTCTCTCTCTCTCTCTCTCTCTCTCTCTCTCTCTCTCTCTCTCTCTCTCTCTCTCTCTCTCTCTCTGTCTCAGACACCCACACACACACACGCAGAGAAAGACACACTGTGACACACAAAAATGGCAACAACAAACGCGCACTTAACCACACCTACAAAAACTCCATCAACGAATTCGTCTTCCCTTTCAAGAAAACACCAAAACAACCCCTCTAACTCTCGATTCGAAGCGTATAATCGGTTGCAAGCTGCAGCAGTTGCTTTCGGCGAGAAACTACCCATCCCTGAAATTGTAGCACTCGGTGGTCAATCTGATGGCAAAAGCTCGCTTCTTGAAGCACTTCTTGGATTCAGATTCAATGTCCGTGAAGTCGAAATGGGTACTCGTAGACCCCTCATTCTTCAGATGGTTCATGACCCTTCCGCTCTAGAACCCCGTTGTAGATTTCAGGTATCTTTTATTCAAACTGGGTTTCTATTGCCTTTCATACTTCTTACGCGGTTTCCATTTTTTCTGGTCTTGAAGGCTTCTTTTTTTGATTTCTTATGTGGGTATTTTTTTTAAAAAAACTTTTCTCATGTGAATTATATACTATGTATTGAATGCTATTTTGAGTGAATAAGGGATTTCAATATCTGTTTTGAAATTAGGGTTTTTGTTATTTTATTTTGTAAATTTGAGTATTGTTGGGTGTCCGCATTTGGGATTTTGAATTATTTTTATTTCTTGCTGACAAACATGGAATGGGATAGAGAAATGGCAAATTGGTTAGTGACAATGTGACAAACTTGTCCATTGAATTCAGGAAGAGGATTCTGAGGAATATGGAAGCTCTGTTGTGTCTTCAACGACAATTGCGGACATTATAAAATCCCGTACAGAGGTGCTTTTGAAAAGGACTAAAACTGCAGTTTCTTCTAAGCCAATTGTGATGAGAGCTGAATATGCACATTGTCCTAATCTCACCATCATTGATACCCCTGGCTTTGTCCTTAAGGTTGGTTGTTTAGCTTCAAGGTGAATTGTAAGTTCGCAAGTTTTTGGTTATGTAATGGTTTCTTATTGGTGTGAAATTTTTATTTCAGGCAAGGAAAGGAGAGCCAGAGAACACGCCTGATGAAATTCTTTCGATGGTGAAGTCTTTGGCCAGTCCTCCCCATCGTATTCTTTTGTTCCTTCAACAGAGTAGTGTGGAATGGTGTTCATCATTATGGTTGGATGCAATTAAGGACATTGATCCAAACTTCAGAAGGACAGTAATCGTTGTTTCAAAATTTGACAATAGGCTCAAGGTATGATTAATTTGTTTTTGAAAAAAAAATGATGAGGTTAAAGGGTGATGGTAAATGAGAGAAATCAATACACGTACTATACGGAGTGGAATATGAATCACAAAATCCCATATTATTCTGTTGACATCGTATCCAGTTATTTTTGTAATACAAGTAGCTAATGGAATGGAAAAAAACATGTATTAGAGATGCATTAGGTGATGATCTCTGCTTTTAACTGTGTGACTGAAGATGAGGATCATTCTGTTGTTGAGAAAATAGCAACAGAGAAGCCTTGTATCCTGCTGTGCAATAATGTTTCAGTAACTTGACTTTTACTCTGAACTTGTTGCGCCTGATTCTTATTCATGGCACTTTCAATCAATGCAGGAGTTTAGTGACCGTTGGGAAGTGGATCGTTATCTAAGTGCAAGTGGATACCTAGGGGAGAACATTCATCCTTTCTTTGTGGCTTTGCCAAAGGATAAAAACACCATAACAAATGATGAATTCCGCAGGCAAATATCTCATGTGGATTCAGAAATTCTACATCATTTACGTGATGGGGTCAAGGGAGGATTTGATGAAGAGAAGTTTCGGCCCTATATTGGTTTCAGCAGTCTGAGGGACTATTTGGAGTCTGAACTTCAAAAGAGATACAAAGAAGCTGCTCCAGCAACCCTAGCTCTCCTTGAGCAACGCTGTTGTGAAGTTAATGCTGAGCTGGATAGAATGGACTCGAAAATATTAGCTACTTCTGATGTTGCTCATCTGCGGAGATCTGCAATGTTGCATGCAGCTTCTATTAGCAATCATGTGGTAAGTGATCATTTTGCTCATTCTTTTGGAACATGCAATATTCCTTGAATTTCTTGTTTAGGGTAGATAATGTGTTTTTGCATAATGTGTTGGTTAACTGCAAATGTGCTTCACGTTGATCAATATTCAAGATTTATTTCTGGATTTTTAAATTGTACCTGATCACTTACAGACAGATATTGTTTGTCCCCACTGTGTTCTTTAACTAAGAATTATGTCTAGCATAGCAATAAACAGTCCCTCTTCTGGAAGATAGCATATAGTTCTTGAGTTTTTACCTATCATTGAGCGAGAGATCATGCAGCTTTCACAGTGATTAAGTTATGAAGTTTCTCTGGCTATTGGTATTGGTGAAGGGAGCTTTGATTGATGGAGCAGCCGATCCTGCCCCCGAGCAGTGGGGGAAAACAACAGTAGAGGAGCAGGCAGAGAGTGGTATTGGGATTTGGCCAGGTGTTACTGTAGATATAAAACCTCCCAATGCTACTCTTAGACTGTATGGAGGAGCTGCTTTTGAAAGAGTAATGCATGAGTTCCGGTGTGCTGCATATTCCATTGAATGTCCTCCAGTATCCAGGGAGAAGGTATTAATTTTTTAAGAGAAACAAAGGTTTAGAACATTTGAAATTAGCAAACAGTGAATGCTAAATTATTTAGCCTTCTTGAAACAGGTGGCAAATATATTACTTGCCCATGCTGGTCGTGGTGGAGGTAGAGGTGTGACAGAAGCTGCTGCTGAGATTGCCCGCGCTGCTTCCCGGTCTTGGCTTGCTCCTCTACTTGACACAGCCTGTGATCGGCTTGCCTTTGTTCTTGGGAATCTCTTTGACCTTGCTTTAGAAAGAAATCACATCCGCGACTCAGAATGTAAGAAGCCTTTTAAGTCTAGTATAACTTTTGGTCCATATTTTCTCCATTTCCAGAATAATTTAGGGGATGAATTGAGGTTCTTGTTATAAAAGGGGCATATGGATTTACTGGATTCTAATAGTAAATAACAAAAAATAGAATCCACGGCTTCTTTCATATCATGTCATTGTAGTCAGGAGCGCTTCTTTTACCCACAAAGTTCATACATCTTGTGATCGGGGTGTAGATTTTTAGAAATTAAATACTTCATAATGCATGACATCCTGCACCAAACCTTTCAGTGGTTGTTCTCTTCTCATATAGTATTCAAATCCTGAGAAAATAACAGCACCATCATTTTTTGCCTGGAATCTGAGCACAACGTGTAATTTGCAATTTTGTTTTTTAGTTTTCAAAAGCTTAATTCTTGAAATTGATATGCAAAATATTTTTACTTCAATTGTGCAGATGATAAGAAAAATGGAAATATGGACGGGTATGTAGGTTTTCATGCTGCATTAAGGCATGCTTATAGTAGGTTCATAAAGGATCTTGCCAAACAGTGCAAGCAATTAGTTCGGCATCACCTTGATTCAGTTACAAGCCCATATTCTCAGGTCTGTTATGAGAATGACTTTCAAGGAGGCTTTGGTTTGAGCGCAACATCTTGTTTTAAGTTCAATCAAGTTTCTGCTGGTCCATTTTATCTTGAGTTATCAGATTGTGGGGCACCATCACGTGATGAAACTACGAGAGACCAGGAGAATATACCTCCGGAAAAAATTGTACAGCAAACTACTCCAGGAAAAGTTGCTGAAGCTAGAGAAGCTCTTAAAGAGAGCCAAATGACTGTGCCTGAGACCCCATCTCCAGACCAGCCATGTGATGTGGTATACGCTGGTGTAAGGAAGGAGAATGTGAACTGCAATGAAATTGGACCAAGAAAGAGAATTTCAAGAATGATCGGACATACCAAGAACACTGAAAATTTAAGAGTTCAAAACGGTGGCAGTCTTTTATTTGGAAATGGTGATAGTGGTTCGAGATCAGGGTCAGCATACTTGGAAATCTGCTCATCTGCTGCACAGCATTTTGCGCGGATACGTGAGGTTCTTGTGGAACGAAGCGTTACATCAACTTTGAACTCTGGATTCCTAACTCCATGGTGAGTGTATTTTGTCTTTCTAATACTAATTTGCTTCTGCATGAGCATATATTAGATGGGTATGTTTTCGTAATGGTTTGCATCAATCTATCTGCTTCAGAAGCATTATGTGTTAGCTGTAAGGGATGGATGAATATTGTGATATCTATTCCAGTAGGATACTGCTTCCCTCGTAGCATTGTACCGTTCTCTTGACCACGATTTTCATGTACAGGAAAAGTAAAGACAAAACATGAATCTGTTCCCTTGACCATTTTAGTTTTGGTCCATGATACAGTGGCACACAGAGTAACATAGTCTCACAGCACAGTAGAATCTTAACAGTCGGATTTTTGTCTTCTTTTCGTCCTTAGCACATTTTGTCTTCATTCATAATTTCACTTCAGCCTAGGGGTTTGATGCTGGAATACAAACCACACTCTACACTAACAATTTTGACAACTTAGTTCATAAATTAAGGTTCCTTTTTTTTTTTCCTGTAATATTCTAGCATTTATATATATATTTCAAGACACTAATGTCAAGATCATGAATATAACCATGCTTTACCATGTGATTGGAAATAAAATACTAAATTGGTTATAATTGATTTTTATTTATAGTAATTATACTAACTTGGCCCTACCAAAAGTATTGAAAAACTTCAATTCACTTCAAAATTTTAATTCTCTGTCTCGCATTTTCTTTTTTTAAATGAGTCTACTTTTTTCACTATTATTTTCTCATTCACAACGGTTTTTGTTTATATAAAAAACACAAGAATTTAGTTGGTATTAAGTTGTTTTTCTCGTAGCCTTTCTAATACTTCTATTTCCAATCTAACAAAATATAATCTATTCTATTACAAATTTTGTAGTTTGATTCTAAATATAAGCAATATAGTTATTCATTTATACAATATTTTATATATATATATCTATATATATATAATAGAAATAAAAAAAATTATCATGCAACTTTTGCAAAATACAAAAAATTATTATAGAAAATTAACAAGAAATAACATTTACTCGTGGTGTTTGTTTTTTTAATTGATGAAATGTGGATGTGACACGGCGTATAACATAGATAAAAAATAAGTTTTGAAGCTCAAAACTATAAAGAAATTTAAAGAAAATTTTGATATTTTATTAAAAGTATAAATAGTTCAAATCTCCTTAAAATAAACTAGATATTTTTATTTGTATTAGTTCTAGAACTAATGTTCTTTATAAAAAAGAATTCTTAATTAAAACTTATCTAATTAATAGAATCCATTTAACAATAGGATTCCTAACTTATAAAATATTAATGAAATTACAAGTTTTAAACTAAATAGAAAATAAATAATTAAAATTCAAAATTAACTAGAAAAAAATAATCAGAAAACAACAACTTAAGGCTTCATATCATATGCTTCTCCTTATGTAAACAAAACTATATCTTGAAAGAAAAGCCAAGCAATAATAGATTCATAAATGCATCACTCATTTTTTTACAAGGATTAAGATATGTTATTTCTTAGGACCTGTCAACTACAACAAATATATAATCCATTCCTTTTTGTGCATGAGGCAATCCAAGTACAAAGTTTATAGACAAGTATTTCTAAATATTTTCAAGAATAAGTAAAGGCATTTATAGACTTGTATTTTGTACTTGCCTTTGATCGTTTGACAAATATAACATTTTTGCACAAACTTACTAATATCCTATTTTAAATAAGGCAAAAACTAAATGTTAAAAACAACACCAATAGTCTTTTATTGCCTTAAATGACCAGTCAAACTTCCTTTAGAAAAATCCCAAATAACCTTATATCGTAATGAAAAATGAGGAATACAAAGTTGATTTCCCTTTACAAGAAATTCATAATAAATGTGAAAATCATCAACAAACAAATTTTAACACTTCTTCCACACCTTAATGTTTATACAACTCTTTTAAGTAATCAAAGTCTCATCCCATAAGATAATCAATAAGGTTGCTTTCATACTCAAAGCATCAACAACTTTGTTCTGAATCCTAGCCTTATACTCAATTTTAATTAGGAACAACTATATTTAAGTGACCCATTGAGCATGAATGTTATTATTAATTCTTCTTTGATTATTTAAAAATTCCATCGTCTTATGATCATAATATAACACACTTCTTGTTGATTAGATAATAGTCACACTTATGAAGAGTTTGAAAAATAATATAACTTTTTATCATATGTGAACTACTTTAATTTAGCATTACTTGAACTTCTCACTAAAAAAAACAATAAATCTCTTTTCTTGGGGTAAAACATCAATCGCGACACTATAAGTATGACATTCTATCTTAAATAATTTATCAAAATTTGGAAGTATTAAAACCATAACATTGTTTAATTTTTCTTTGATTAAAACAAAGCTTTTTTTGTCTCTTCTCCTTAATCAAACTTCTTTTTCTTCATGCATTTTGTAATGGGTGCAACAATATCGTTGAAATTTCATATGAATCTCTAATAAAAAGTAGTCAATCCATGGAAAATACATCTTTCACTAACTGTTTTAAGAGCTGGTCAATCTTTAATATCCCAAACTTATCCTCTTGACATGTATGTCATAGGCACTAACAATAAAGTTTAAAAACAGTAGCTTATCATGCATAAAATTATATATTTTCATATTCACATATAACTTATTTTTCAGCAACACCTCAAACACCTCTTTGAGGTGCCCCATGTGATCAACCTCAAATATATTATAAAAGGACTTAGAACTAGATTCATACAATCCTTTTTTTGTTTTAAAAGTTGTTTTCCACTCCTTGCTTGGTCGAATTTGAATAACCACTTCTCGAGTCAATCTTTGTAAAGATTAATGCCCCATGTAATTGATCAAGCATGTTATCTAACCAAGAAATGAAAAATTTGTATCCCATAGTTATTTTGTTGATGGTGCGACTATCCATACATGTACGCCACCTGCCATCCCTATTTAAAGTTCATATTGTTGGAACTACACAAGGATTTAGACTCGCATGATTTGTTCCTTTGTTAACAATTTTTCTACCTTCTCCTTTATTATCCCTCCCTCTTTGGGACTCATTCAATAATATGGTAGATTTGGAAGGATAGCTCTTGGCACTAAATCAATTTGATGCTAAATATTTTTCATTGGTGGCCATCCATCTCGCAATCCATAAAGTAGAATCTCTTTAAACTCAACAAGTAAAGACTTAATTGCTTCATGAATGTTTACCATTTTCATTTTTACTTGTTCATCCAATGCCTTCACAACCAATCAATGCATTCATTTGCCTCTCATACCTTTGCTTGCAGTTCCCCTTTACTTTAAATGCTTTAGGTTTGGATTATTCCTTTAAAGGCACTTCATTTGCCTCTCATACCTTTGCTTGCACTTCCCCTTTAGGTTTGGATTATTCCTTTAAAGGCGCAAAAGTATAATTCATACAATTCTTTCTAATATTGTACAAATTATCTCTACCCAGGTGTTTAGCATTCATAACTTATTGCCAAAGCCTACTGAAAATCAAACTATATGCACCAATATTTACCACATTGCAATACATCTCATCCTTACACTTTCTAATAAAAAAAAGTATTCTATAATATTGGTTTACCCTTATTTTTTTTACTAACTTAATACATCCAATTTTGTAAATTATAAGATGAGGTTTTAGTGGTGATTTCAATTTATCAGTGGTATGTTTATCAATAATATTTTCATAGGTTCTATTATTAATAATCAAGTTTGATTATCGTATTTTGATTTATGGTGCAACGAGTATGAAAGAACTTATTCTGCTATGAATTCTCAACAATTTTTGCTTTTATCAATATTTTTTTAACTATATAGATCTGTCTTTTATTAGCATCATACTTGTACAAATCTTTTTTGTCACCTTTATTGGGTCTACATCGCTTTTATTATTAATAATCAAGTCTGATTATCATATTTTTATTTATAGTGCAACGAGTATGAAAGAACTTGTTTCACTATGAATTCTCAGCAACTTTTGCTATTATCAACATTTTTTTAACTATATAGGTCTGTCTTTTATTAGCATCATACTTATACAAATTTTTTTTGTCACCCCTATTGGGTTTACATAACTCTTTTTTTTCATTAGAGTATTCTCACTCATGTTATCTTTTGATCAGATTAATCGATTTTTGTCCCTTACAATCACTGGATTGGTATCTTAGTTCTTCACAATCAAAGCATTTGACAATCATTAGCCTGACATAGGGGTTATTCGGTTTATTCATTTTAACTTTTTTTCTCAAAGTCTTGTTAGGTCTAATAATAGTATTTAGCCTCACTGGAGTTAGCTTTAATGGTTGTACTGGTTTTTCGATATTAGTAGGACCATATTTGCTTGTCTCATTATACAACATCCTAAAAGGTTCAAACCTGTCAAATTTGTTATTATTATCAACTGTCTTTTTCATTAGCGTTTTAGCCTTCAATACCATATTCCTTGCAATAAAAAGCATGAACAACACCTACAATCCCAATCTTATCTTGTATTACCAGCTTTAACCCTCTCAAAAACTTTGGAACTTTTGATTATTTGTCTTTCGAAGCCTTCGAAGCCTATTATGTTATGCTAACCTTTGAAATTTAGTGGTATGCTCATTAACAAATTTATTACCTTGTGAACAATCTTGATATAACTGAAACAAAGACTACTCATAAATAGAAAAAAGAAATCTCTCATACAATACTTGCTTTACATACATCTATAATGTAATAGGTTATTTCATTTCTTTTAACAATGTATTTGTTAGACATTTCTACTAGGAAGAAACTCCACTCATCAGATTAGATGTGATCAATTTCACAATCTTTTCTACTAAGAAACTTGAGTACTCATTAACCCTATTATATTTAGCGACTCAATCAAGGAATTTTTCTATGTCAAATCTTTATTGAATGTCAAGGTTTCTACCTTAATGTGAAAATCATGTTTTTGTTGTGGTGGTTTGCCTTGAAATGCTAAGGCTTAATGACCTCCACCAAATTTATCTCCACCACCACCTTTCACATAAACAACTAGTTGTTTGGATAGATCTTTAGGAATAGGTCTAAGGTTAGGCCTAACTCAAGGAAAGTCTCCAAGCAATTTCTTTTTCTTTTCATGATCTCTATTTGCATTATATATTAACCGAGTTAGATCTTTCATGTCTTCCTCCAAACAATCCATACTTCGTTCCTAAGCCAACACAAAACTCTGATATTTTATTAAAAGTTTGAGTAATTTTAATGTTTTTAAAATAAATTGACATTTCTATTTAAATTAGTTATAAGCCTGAAATCTTTTATAGAAAATGATACCTGATTAAACCTTACCTAATTTATAGGTCTAGCTTTAAAATTCTTAACTAATTAATTATAATTAAGTTAAAAGTCCTAAGCTAAGTAAGAAACAAATAATTAAATCCAAAATTGATTAGAAAAATAATAATAGAAAAACAACTTAGAACAAATAATTAAATCCAAAATTGATTAGAAAGATAATAATAGGAAAACAACTTGAGGCTTCATATTAACATGGGTTTCTTCTTGGACTTTTTTCTAGGCCTAGCCTTGTCTGTCTAGTCTATAAATATAGTTGTAACGCGTTCTTTATTAGGTAAATAATTAAATCCAAAATTGATTAGAAAGATAATAATAGGAAAACAACTGGAGGCTTCATATCAACATGGGTTTCTTCTTCGACTTTTTTCTAGGCGTAGCCTTGTCTGTCTAGTCTATAAATATAGTTGTAACGCGTATATTGAAGTTTATTTTATTTTATTTTATTTAAAATATTCCTTTTATGTTTAACTTTATTTGAAAACAGTTTAAATTTTATTTTCAGCAGGTAGGTTGGTAATTGTTCAATATGATGGAAACAAAAATGAGGTCATATCAACAGGGGTAAAAACGATAGAAAATAAAGATTATTTTCAGTAATTGTTGGTTTAGGACTTAATCATACAACCATAAACTTTAAGGACCAAAATATAATTTGACACTTCGAGTTTTATGACTTTGTGTCATGAGTGCGTGCAATTGTATCGTTTTCCTTTAGTTTTTCCCAAGCTCAGGTATTGTGGTTTCATTGCAGTATCTGATTCTCAACTTTGTTGATGGATCTATATTCGCATAGTTGTTGATGTCCCCTGGTTCTAAACTTCACTCAAGCAATCAGGCTTTGAGCCACCCCTAGCCCAGGATTTTGGTTTATAATGTCCCACTTTCAATGCTTGCCAATAACTGGCAGTGCAAAAAAGCTATCACAATCACTTGTATGGATCAAAGAGTGTTAGAAACATGAAAAACCCTACAAGTGAGATTTGCTAGGACATAGATGATACCTGCTTCCTGGGGCAGCTTTGCGACAAAGCATCTGCTAAGAATTAGGAAACTTTGTTCATTTGACCAATGATTTCTTATTGATCCCAGATGGTAGCAATCTGAAGAAAAGCTGTAATAACCATGTTATTGTTTCCACCAAGTGACATGGTGACTTTTTTGTGCTCTGCAGTTCTGTCATTGGCTTTGGCTTAGATGATGACCACAGTAATATATATATATTTTTCCTCATCATTTTGTGTCTGCTTGTTACAGTCGGGATCGGCTTGTTGTGGCGCTTGGGTTGGATTTGTTTGCTGTAAATGACGAGAAATTCATGGACATGTTTGTTGCTCCTGGTGCTATTGATGTGCTACAGAATGAACGCCAATCTCTTCAGAAACGCCATAAGATACTCCAATCTTGCTTGAGCGAGTTCAAAAATCTTGCTAGGTCACTTTAATGCAGCCCTTGTTCTTCGATGGTACTGCCTACGGTTTCACATCTAGTGAACCACATGAATTTTCATTGCATAATGGATTATTTCTTAAGCTTCGCTCTGGATTTTCTTGTGGCTATCCGAAAACCATTTGTTCCTGTAAAGCTTGGGGAGGTTCGATTCTTGTGGCTGTTTATGCCGTTAATGATGCTAAATTTAATTTGATGGGTCAAATAGGTAAGATTGAATTATTCTTTAGTCCTTGGTTTTTGAATCCCATTACAACTCGGTCCTTATTTCAAAACCTCGACTCTTGTTGACTAGTTTTTGAATCCATTCTTTTTTTCTTGGGTAATTTATTGCAAACATGTACAGAGAATGAAGAGAGGTCGCTTGTCAATTTATGAAACTAGTAAAGCTGCAGATTCTATCCTTTAACACAGTAGCTTAGTTTAAATTCTAGTGAAGCTCGTGAGAAATTTTAAAATAATTGTTCATGGATATATTAATTTGAATGTAAATGGTTCTCTTAAAATATGATTAGATAAGAATATAGTTTTAATAAACAAGAGTTAAACTAATAATATCTTCACAATTAAAAAAAATGACCATTCATATAATTTACATATAATACAAATTAGGATCCCTGGTAAGAAAAATACAAGATTTTGAAATTGCGATCTAAATAATATTTCATGAAAAATTAATTTTTAAAATATTTTTAGATTTTTTTAATATGATAATATTAAAAATTGTTTTTAAAAAATAAAAAAATATTTTAATATATTTTCAAATAAAAAATATTTAAAAAAACAACAGTTACTATATTATTAAATATATTTTATTTTTATTTTATATATATATTTAATGTTATATGTAAAGGCATTTTATTGATACAAAGGAATAATAGCTTTTTAAGCTATAATAAGGTTTATAATTTACTAGAATCTTTTAAAAAAGTATAGAATATTTTATTGCTTTTATTATTGAAAAGAAAATAACCTTCGCAAGTAAGAATAATCCAGGGATCGATTGCCAAAAGCATCAGCGGCCATCTGGACAGCAGCAATCTAGGGTTCGTCGCTAAAATAATGCGACGAAACCCGCTGATCCCAGAAGGGAGAAATCATCTCATCTCAGAAGGATCATCATCAACAGCAAGCTAGGCAACAGCAGTCCAATGGTCGCCTATTGAAGATATCAATGGAACTAGACAGCAATAATCTAGGGTTCGGTCGCTAAGGTTCTTAACAGAGCAATAATCTTCGTTGCCCCTTCACAATTACTGTTCTAGTCATTAAAACCATGGAGGTTGTCGAAGAAGCAACGAAAACCAAGCCTGAAGAAACCGCAGCTCCTGCGGTCGAAGAAACTTTTGAGGAGACTCTTTGGCGCAAGGTATAGCGAAAGTAAAATGAGGGTTTTTAACCTGTAATGTTATAAGCAAAATTATAGAGAAAATTAGAGAAATTTTTTTAATATTTTTATTGAATTTAAATAATAGTCATGATCTCCATAAAATAAATTAGATATCACTATTTATATTAACACTAAAATCCTTTATAAAAAATCATCGTTTATAATTAAAACCTACATAATTAATAAAATTTATCTAGCATTAAGATGTTTAAATAGTAAATTACTAATTAAATTAAAAACTCTAAGTTAAGTAAGAAACAAATAATTAAAATGCAAAATTAATTGAAAAAATAATTAAAATAAAAAAACCGTAACTGCTTCAATCATTCATGCTTCAATCAGGTTCATAAATTTTTGGGATAATTATTCAACCTAACTCTTACATAATTTGTTACCAAGGAGGCTAAAGAACATGCATAAGGAGGAAACAGCACCATTTACATTATTTATGTATAGATCAAGATAGTGTGTGCGCGATGTGTTAGTTCATCTAATTTCTTGGATCGGTCAGTTGTTAGAAACAACCATCCTGCTCTGCTACCATGTTTAAATTAAGGATTTAGAATTAAAAAAAGAAGAAGCAAGAACAGAGAAGGAGAATTAAGAATAATAAGAGGTAAGGCTGTAAATTCAGAGCTTAATGTAGATGCTATATTTTGTTATTATATGTCAAGACATATTAATTTTTTTGATACAAAGGAATAACATTTATAGGTTATAACTAACTTGGTATTAATTAGATACTGATAATTAGGCTAGAATCAAGGTTTATAATTTTCTAGTATTTTCTAAATATAATTAGTGCTAGCATTTTGTTTGGTAAAATTTGTAAAAAATAAAAAATATGTCACCATTTTGTTATAGCCAAGTAGAGTTCAAAAATAGTATATTATATTAAAAAAAAAAAAAAACTAAAGGAGCTTGTGGACTGTGAGACAATTCAGTGTAATGTAACACTTAATGTTTTTATTTTTTTGGTATTTTAATTTTTGTTTTGAATCACATGATGTTTTTTTTAATATTAAATTGATTTGAAATTATATATATATAACGTTGAGTTAATTCTTGATTTAGCAATATAAAATTTAATTATATTAATTCAAAATGATTGAAACTTTAGGATAGAATTTCACAATGAAATTAAAACTCAGCCTCATTTTCTTTTCTTTTACTATGCATGAGCTGAGCTTTTAGGTATTTGGGCCCTCCATGTTTTTTTTTTTGTTTTTTCATAGAAGAAAAGGTTATTAAAAAATAATGATAAAGAGAAAGTTATTGATTGATTATATTTTATTAACAAATAATGATAAAGAGAAAGTTATTGATTGTTTATATTTTATTAATAAAAAATATTAATTTTGATATTAAGAAATTTTATTTGATGAAATAAGTTCTATTATGATATTTTTAGCTTTCATTTTATCAAAAAAAAATATTAAACGGGTTGAGAAATAATTATTTTTGATTTAGTAGTGTTTTTATGAATTAATTTGGGGGCTTTTCGAGATGAAAAATTGATTTATTAACTTTATAAGTCTTTGTCTGTGTTTTTAATTGAGAATAAATAGAAAAATAGCTTTTAAAAAAAAAATTAAAGCATCTTCTGTATAATCTTTCAACCACTTGTCGGTTAGTTAAAATGTAGAAAAATAGACAGCATTTTTTTATTTTTTTTAAGGATCAGCCACCCTTTTCTCCAGGAAAAGAAAGGCTAGATGAACCTATAGTTTTCTTTAAAAGAATACGCCAGTCATGTTGATGCACCTACGCCTAAGTGTCTAATATCTTTTTCACTTTGTTTTTTTTTCCTTTTTATTTTAATAAGATCTATTTAAATAAATAAATTAATAATTTATTCGTGTAGTTTTTTTATTAAATACCATTTAATTTTTACTTTGTTTTAGATTAAGAAAATAACATTTCTTCTTCTCTTCTCAAGATTAGTAAATATTATTTCTAGACAACCTTTTATAGTGCTGTATAATTATGTTAAGGTGTGCAAAAAAAAGAATATTATAAAAATGTTTTAATTATAGAAATATCATTCTTATTTCAAATTGTTAAAAAAATATATTATGTTTTTTCTTATTGCTTTTAATTTCTATTAAATAAAGAACTTAGAAAAAATATATTTTTTAGTGGAGAAAAATTAATAAGAAAAGGGGTAATCATATTAGAGAATTATTTTAATTCAACAAAATTTAACATATAAAAACAAATTATTGTCACGTGATTAAGACAGACTTTTTCGAAGGGCTCCCTCTTGGTGTATCTATCTAACTTGTATTTATCCAACTTTATGACTTAATTTTTTTATTTTTTTTATATTAATCTCTCTTTTCAACATTTATTCACGACGCACATGATTCTTTACTTTTCTTTAATTAAATACACATCAAATTCTCAATTCACGGAATATGTAAAAGATGCGTTTATATTCTATATATATTTGTGTTTTAAAACAAGAAATTTGATTCCTCCCATGGCGTATCGCAGGTGAATTACACGGTACTATCCTCTGAAAAAGAATTCAAAGAGAGTTCCATGGTTGCGCTTCCTGAGGTGATATGATATACATGAAAACAAACACAAAGGAACATAAAATAAAGAGAGACAGCATAAAATAAAGAGAGACAGCTACACAGTGTCAGCACTCTCTCTGGAAATATTCATGAACCTTGCTTGTTGATGTTGGTCCCCCTACCCTCCCTCCCCATCTCCACTGTCCCTATTATGAGAAACACAACAAGGTAAGATCACAGCATCAACCCTAATCATAGCCAACTGTTGCACTGTTACACCAAGGTTAGATAGCAGATATCTCTTTTCTTCATTACTTTACCACTGCCAGCAGATAGCAGTGTTCTTCCTTTCCACATCAACCCACCGTTTTGAGCTCCAAAGTATATATAAAGCTCGAGTCATGGTTTGGCTATGATGAATAGCAGATTCCTGGGCAGGAAACTTTTTGCTGTCTCGAGTCGGATGGCATGGGAAGTGCTCCATGTCGTTCCAAATAAAAAAGCAATAAAATAATACAGTAACTCGTCAACAGCTATATATATAATACATGAACGTCATTTTCTTCATAACACAACCACCAATGCAGTTTTCGCCTTCATTGGCATCTTGACATTAACAAATGCAATCATTAACTCGCGGTTTTGTCCTGTAAGGTGTGTCCAGATCTCCTCTGGATCACTCTAAGCAATCACCAATGCAGATTCTTGGGGAATGCTAGTCTCCTCCAATGAATAATGTATAACAGCAATAAACACGCACAAGTGCATTGTTGTAGTTTTTGGCAGGGTGGAGTGTCGTGTCCCCGCGGTGTTGTAAAAAGTATCACAAGCAATTATTAATACTTCTTTGATAGTCGGGTTGACTAAGTTCTTATGAACAGTTTAGGATTTACTGTATTTATGTGTAAACATGTACCATGCAATTTGATTTTAACATGGTAGAACTCTTTGCTTATGTAGAAGTTGATATATTATTGAATTGAATCATGTTAACTCTTGTGTTTTTTTATATATATTTATATATAATTTCTTTCTTATTTAATATTTATTAAAAATTTAATAATTGTTGTAGTTTTTTCATAACATGCACACATACATATTAAGGAGTTATTTGAAAATATTTTAGCGGTTGTAGTTATGGTTGTGGTTGCGTTTAAAATATTTTTTTAAAAGAAATATATTAAAATAATAGTTTTTTATTTTTAAAAAATTATTTTTGACATTGACACATCAAAACAATACAAAAAAATAAAAAATTTAATTTTAAATAAAATATTAAATTTTTAAAAAGTACGGTTGGAACCGCAATCCTAAACACTTCCTATATCCATAAAAAAACACATAATTCTATTTCTAAGGGGTGTTGGATTTACTTTATAAAAATTACCAGTTTGAGTTTCATAAATTCCATCGCCACACAAAGTAATCTAAATATTTATTAACTCTCGCACAGAACAGAAACACAAAAACGTAGAATTATTTAAGATACATGTGCAAAGTAATCTAAATATTTATTAACTCTCGCACAGAACAGAAACACAAAAACAGAATATAATAATAATAATAAAAAACAAACAAACCATGTTTCAGCAATTTTGAAAGCCACATCCTTGAACCAAATCATCACCCAATATTATTCTATGAGGAACACGTACAAAGTCCAAACCGAATAAGACCAGATAATCAGTTCAATCTTCAACCAAAGTTTGGCGAGGTACAAGCACAAGTGGGAATGAATACGAAGAGATTCGTCCCTAGAAAATACAAAGTATGACAAAACAAGATATACAATGATTCGTATATATCAAACAAGTCCATGTGATTACCCTCCGACGTAACAAAACAATCACAAGTTTCACTGTTTTCATAAAACCCACTTAAAATTCATAAATAAAAACATACATAAACAACAACTTGAAAACTTGCATCACCGTTGGAATCACTACACTCTGTCGATTCCCTAGGAGGCCTAGCTTTCAGACCCGGAGAAACAGCAGACCAAATGGGCTCCTGCTGTAGCTGAACAAGCGGGCAGGAGAGGCGAGTGATATTTTGCCAGCCATGTGAGCATCAAGTTTAGCGATATGCTCCACCTTGGCTGTTTGTTGAGGAATTAGTCAGGAAACGGGTGACTGTGGGGATGAGAAATTAGGGATCAGGGAAGAAAGAAGCCTTTTTACACCTGGGTTTTTTTGTTTGATTGATTTAACTGAGAAATCTAGAAAGAACTGAGATCCAATGCCAGGCATAATTTTTTTATATATATGTTACGATCGAGATATATATACCGTTAATTTATTTTGGCTAGAACAAAATTTAATTCACAACCTTGATGAACAGTGCTCGTGTGCTAGGCTGAGAGTAAGATTTTAAATTAATTCCTGACATAAAAGAAGGAAGCTTTGCACTGTAAATATGTTTTGAAATATCATAATTCTTTTAATTGATAAAAAGGATATTGTTAATTATATAAAATAAAATAAAAAGCTTTTAACTCTAATTAAAATATAAAATGAAAAGCTAATTTTCATATTAAAATAAAAGGTTGTTGATTTCTTGGATTTCTCCACGTCAACTCAATAAAGAAAACTCAAAAGAAATTGTCGCATGAAAAAATCAACTTTGTTAAATTATATAATGATGTAGTGGGAAAAAGAAGAAAAAAGAACAGCACGATTCACAAAGTAGCAGGATTATAGACCCACTTTTCCAACAAAAAATATTGCTAGGAAATTATTGCTAGAAGATTCAAAAGATTCCCACTATTCCATGCAGTAAACTAATTTATGAGCATTTTATGGTGTTAGAATTTTGATATTTTCTTCGATTATTTCAATATCTTGTAATTAATATAGGAAATGCTATTGAAATTTTTTTTTGGGACTCGATGACGAATTGAGTGCATCTTCAATTTGCCCTAAATAAGATTTTGCACCAAAATGAAAGGAAAAAAAATATCCCAATTAATTTTTATAAATTTTAAAATTAATTTCTAATTTCCTATATTTATTTATTTTTATTAATATAGAGTGTTTGAGTTAATTTATACATATCTCAATTAATTTTTATAAATTTTAAAATGAAAGGAAAAAAAATATCCCAATTAATTTTTATAAATTTTAAAATTAATGACTAAATAAATTTTTATTCACCATTAATATTAATAACTTTAGGACCCAATAGACCACCAAACCATTGCCACCGAAAAAACAAAGTCTTTAATTAAAGGATCATTTTTATCATTATTGTCGAGAGCAACAAAAGGAAGGAAGGTTAGGACCTACAGCATTGACTTAAGAGTCTCTCTTTCGTTTTCCTTGCATGACCAGAGCACAGAAAGACAGGCTCTTCAGTCATGTCGTGCTTTGCAAATTTAGATCAAACCAAAAAGCTCACCCTCCTCGAAATTTCTGCTTTGTTCTCTTTATGTTTTTTATATTACTAAATACTCCCGACCCACCACCCAACAACCCCCCCCCCCCCCCCCCCCCTCTATTGCTACATCTTTGTAGTTTTTTAAAAAAGTTAATTTAGTTTTTTTTAATATTTGTTAGTAAATAATATTTTGAACTATACCAGCATTTTGAGTGAGATGTCAATGCAATTACATGCTTTGATTACATGTTTTGCGACATTCTAAGAAATCATCTCTATTGCACATGTTTTGCGACATTTCTTTAACCTTAACACTACTATAAAGATTGTTACATGTAGAGAGAATTCCATCCGAATTTTCTTGTTGCAATTTTTTTCAAATACATTATAGAATTTTATTTGATTGCAACCGAGCAATTTTTTTGAAAATTAGTTTATATTACCAAACATTTTATTTGCAGTTTAAGTATTAATCATAAAAAAAATATGAGAGTATTAACTTAAATTATCAAACAGTTTAAAAGCATGTTTC
The DNA here is from genome assembly GCF_000495115.2 of Populus euphratica. NCBI lineage: Eukaryota > Viridiplantae > Streptophyta > Magnoliopsida > Malpighiales > Salicaceae > Populus > Populus euphratica. Next base: position 903,285 of record NW_011499880.1, read on the forward strand.
ACTATACCATAGTAGCAATTAAGTTTTAAAAAAACTATCAAAAAATTATTTTTAATTAAATATTAATCCGTATTTTTAAATATAAAACCCACTAAAAAATAAGATAGAAACTCAATTCCAAAAAAAGCATCTTGCACAAGTTTTTCAAAAGTTCTAACCTTAATTTTTTCTCTTAACCAACAACACAAACTATCAATGAGAGAGAAAAAACCATTATAAAAAAATCCTTCCAAAATAACTCTTCTTTTCCACAATAAATTTATTTGAAGTGCTACACACATCTCTTAAAATTCTTCTCATCAGATTTATTTAAACCACGTTCATCTCTATTTTTTATTTGAAAATTATATTTTTGTTAAAGAATTGATAGAATCCATCAATTGATTATTAAATTCTAGTAAAACCCTGTTTATCCCCTTTTATCATAATTTTATTTAAACCATATATGCTCTGTCATAACACATATTTATCTCTCTAAAACCCTTCTTCAAACCCCACAATTTATCTTATTCTTCCTTTAAAACCCCTACATTTTTTTCTCTCCATGACACAAGAATTCCTATATGCTATCAGCCCAGATGGAAAATTCTACCTAAACACAAACACAACAAATAGTTAAAAACTATATTAATAATCCAATCTATAATATTTTAACTAAAAATCTATAAAATTAATACATATATTTTTTAGTTATTTTATTTTTAAAATTACTTTCAAATATATTTTTAACCAAACATTTTTAAACTGTTTTTTTATTTAATATTAATTTCGGTCATAGTTTTAATCAAACATATATTTTATCAAACCAAACACAACTAAAAATGCTTTTTTCTAAATTATTTTTTTAAACTACAATTACAAAAACTACTATAATATCAAATACATATTATAGCTCAAGACATTGGGTTTTTTTCCTTTTCAAATAAAATCTATTAACTTTTCTCGGAGGTAATTTGGTTTTTTTTTCTTATCATGGTTTAATCATCATTGTCAAATTAATTGGGAACAAATTGGTCTTCCTGCTTATTTTACAAAATAAAATGACTTATTTACCCTTCAAAGAAAAATATATATATAATTAGCCTTCATGGGATTTTTAATTTTTATTATTATTCTAAGAACAATAAAATAACTTAATTACTCTTAAAATTATAAAATAATTAAACTGACATCAAGATATTTTTTTTTTATCTTTTCATTATGGGTTTTTTTTGTTACAATCATGTTGACTTAAGGTCATTTTGATATTTTAATAAATATATATTATTTTTAAAAAATAAAAAATAGTTGGTTTGTGCAAGACAAGCCCCAGCGTATGAGAGAGACCCACATTTTTCTAGTTACAAGCGCAGCCCCAAAAGATGGTGCTTGGAGGTAAGACGTCTGACACGACTAAAATATTGATATCTTCTCCCAAGTGCAGGAGTGTCGAAGTAATAAATAACCCAGCAAGACCGGGGTCGAACCACAGGGAGGTTAATTGTACAAATTATAAACAACAATTATAAAACAACAATAACAACAACA